>NC_061819.1:34151240-34166240 GCF_019202785.1 Penaeus chinensis
TCGACTCTCAAGCTGTTAAACAGGTCAGCGATTCAAACGAGCAGTTTTTAGAAAATAGAAAGGATAGTAAGCAGTCTATATCTCCAACAGATTTGTTCCTCAAAACTAAAGCATAGTTATGATAAAGATCCAGCTTGTTGGACTGTAACTGCTGGTTTGAAGAAACATTTCTAACCATTAGCCATCACAAAATCTGGACGCAGATTTTAGTTAAAAAAACAGACTATGGTGACATACAGAGATGGCTAATGGCGAAACTGTAACTAGAGACTGGATGATTTATTCAGAATCTGCCGGAAAAAAAATTGCTATGGCTGTAAGGTATTTAGTCAATATGCCAGATAGACACAATTCATGAACGGATTTGATGACTGGAAACACGCTGACAGTAGAATATGTTCTCATTAAATGTCACATGATCATATTGCATCTCTTTGCTAGGTTGAGTTTTCAAAGCACCAGGCGAATAGATGCTAAGCTTCTAGAGAAGCGTGAACAATCACAACGATACTGGGTGGAGGTACTGAGGCGACTTGTTTCTGTAATAAAATTTCTTTATGAACGAGGTCTTCCTCTCAGAGGCGAAACTATACACGGTGACGTCTTGGGCTGACTGGACCTATTAACTCAGGTCGACCCATTCTTGAGGAAACATTGATAGACACGGAAACCCAGGAAAGGGCAATGTATCTTATATGTTTTCTGATACATGTGATGAATTCATCGCGATCATAGGGAAAAAGTAAAGGAGCCCTCATCGTAGAAATAAAAGAGGCGAATTATTATGGCATTAGTGTAGATTCCTAACCTGGATCATACTTATCAACTAGCCGTTATAATAAGGTATGTGGATTCAAGTGGCGAAGTTGTTGAAATGTTTTTAGAATTAATTGCGATTGAAAGTCATGAGGGTCGGTACTTGTTTGATATATTGCAAGAAAAACGAGAAACATATGGTATTGACATCAATGCCTGCAGATCCCAGCCCTACTATAATGCCGCAAACATGAGCGGGATCTATTTAGAACCACAAGCGAGATTTAGGGACATTAACCCACTAGCAGAATGGATACCGTGTTCCGCACACAGTTTGAACCTGGTTGGTATATCTGCTGCAGAATGTTGTATAGTTGCTGTAAACTACTTTGGGCTGCTTCAGACCATATACAATTTTTCCTCAGCTCTTTCACAAGGGTGGGCTATTTTACTCGAGAAAACGAAGAAAGCGGTCAAAAGTTTGTCGGAAACAAGGTGGGCGGCCAGGAGTGATGCCACATAAGCCTTCATAACATGTTACAGTGGAATCCGACAGACAATAACTGATGTCGTGAACAAGTATCGTTCACCACCATCAGCAGTTAACGAAGAAGGAGCCCTGACTAAGAAATTAGGCCAGCTAGAAACTGCAGTGATGAGCGTCGTGTGGGATGACTTTCTACAGAAGATAAATGTCGTCATTAAAGCTTTACAGGAGCCAGGGATTATAATTTGTAGTGAAACTTTACGAGAGTCTGATTGCACAGTTTGCGTTTATTTGAGATAAATTCGATTAATTCGAGGCAGACTCGCGAAACCGTGGCATCAAGATACAAGGAAGTGAGAAAAATCCAAAACAGAATGCTAGTGACAAATTTCAAATAGAAACGTTTATTTGAAAGGAGAAAACGACGTACAGCATACGAGATGTTGGATGAACGATTTAGTTTCGTGATTGACTCTTCACTGCCAAAGGACGCTATCTTAAGCAAAGCAAGTCACTGGGTATATATTTAAAAGGATGACACTGAACCAGTTTTTAAGGAAGAGTTTCTGTTATCCAGAGAAATGTTTTCAGAAAGTAAGTCCGTGCCTGAACTGCTGAAGACACATGTAAGTAGGAGGTTGGTGGGCAGCTTCCCCAATGTAAATATATCTTTCAGGATATATTTTTGAATTTCCTGCGAGGGCGAGGGATCCTTTTCCAAACTAAAAAGGATAAAACATTATTTAATATCTACCATGGTTCAGAATCGTCTTCCCTCACTAGCAATGCTGCACATAAAGAGAGACTATGTTAGGAAAATGGATTTACACGAAATCATCGAGGACTTCGCTGCGGTAAAAAGCAGAAAAGTAGTGTTTTTTAAGTTGAGCTTTGCTATTGTGATAAATGTAAAGTTAGTATTAATAACACGGGAGTGATATTTTTAAATTAAGTTTTGCTGTTGTGATAAATATCAAGTTGTTTTTTTATATCACGGTGTGATATATTTATGATTTTTTTTTTGCTGTTGGAATACATATTAAGTTATATTCATTAAGACATATATTAAGTTAGATTATATAATATGAAGTGATGTTTTAAGTTCAGGTAATGCAGCAAATATTAAGCTAATACATACAAATTATTGTCATTGACTCACTGTAGTTCTAATACATTTCAAGTTAATTTGTGTATATTACAGGATGATTGATATTACGCATTTTCCGATATCCCGCTATAATACATGTTTTGTTATTGTACTATAATTTTAATGCATAATATATTCTATCTTTATAAATTCATTGTAATTATTGCATTTTCTATACAATTTTGCACCACAGAAAAGGAAAAACAAAATATTTTCCTAATTTCGTAGATCCTGGGCAAATTGCCCACTCTGCTCAAGTGATAAAGCGGCCCTGCATATGAGTATGTGTGTGTGTGTGTGTGTGTGTGTGTGTGTGTGTGTGTGTGTGTGTGTGTGTGTGTGTGTGTGTGTGTGTGTGTTTGTTTCGTTATCATAATATTTTTCCTCCTCGTACTATTTCTTTGCTCTACCTCTTCATTCCCCGATCATCATGATCATTAATATAATTTTCATCCACCCCCTTATCCTCTTTCTCTCCCCCTTCTCGTCTCTTCCCTCCTTCCCTAACCTCCTCCTCCTCTTCTGTGTCACGCCGCTGTGGCATGATCACATTCTCAAGACGAGGAACTACCGTCACCCAACTGGAATGTGTTATCAACGGCTCCTTTATTGCTGTCAAACTCCAGATTAGTATATCTACCTCGCTCTTCAATCCACAATGGTACAGTCAGTAAAACCAGTGGTAGTACTGTATGGCAATCTACGTCTTGAATGTACGTCCCACTGATGATACATCTAAGTAAAAAGGCCTACGGACCTACTTTATCTAATCAGAAAACATTTTAGGCTTACCTGCATTCGTCAAAATCTATTATATAAACGTGTGTGTGTGTGTTTGTGTATGTTAACACACACATATATGTGTGTGGGGGGGTATATGTATGTATATGTATATATACATATACATAGGCATATACATATACATATATGTATATGTATATATGCGCACACACACACACACACACACACACACACACACACACACACACACACACACACACACATACACACAACACACACACACACACATACATACACACACATACACACACATAGATAGGTTCTCGAGAGATAAGCGCAGGTTTAAGAGAAAGGAAAGTAAAGGGCAAATTTGATATGCTATGATAAAAATTAATGACTGTGTTTGATGGAGATGCTCCTATTTTTTTCTTTCAATTTGAAGGTGTTGTCTTTGCCACAAGGTTTTTGTTTTCTACTTGAGCAGAACGTACTTAATCAAACGCCAAATCCACCTATATTGCATTGCCCCTATGAACGACTGATTAATAACAAGCTGTTAAGAAGTCGGTTATAAAAGCCAGTCTCCTATAGTTTAAAGATCAAAGTTCATAAATTTACATCAATTACTCAATCACCACAGTCCAGGGAAGAGATTCTTGAGATTGAATTTAATGTTTGGTATTATCCCGTGGAGCCACTTCGTTGAAAGGTGCCCAACGTTAGGAGCCAAAGAAAATTAAGCCGTTGCTCATGTTTTTATTTTGGCAGATGATCCAGTGCATGGTGATCAGGTGAAAAAGCACGATACCTAGTTAGGTTCGATAGTTTTGTATTTACTAAAAGTAGTGCAACGCTTCCTGTGGATATTCTGCGTGACGCAACTACCTTTCGATTTGTAATCTTAAAGGAAAAGGCCCCTTTTTTCTGGAAGACAGCGTATTATACAAGAATCGGTGGTTCGGTCTAAGGGTCTATCTATATAAGTAATATAGACCATAGTTCGGTCATCACACACACTGCCGCCTGTAGTTAAAAACTAATTCTCTTGAAGCCAGTCACTGTTGCTGTACAGGAAACTGCCTATTTGAGAGGTATCATTGTTCTGTAAAGTGGTCACTGATGCAGAAATTCATAAAGAGCCTTTATTTTTTATGCATTTATCTATTTATATATTTTTAAGTGATGTGTATTTACGACGAAGTACGGACCCATAGTGCACCTAGAGATGACCTTTGGAATATCCTATCAGATAAAAGTGCCTCACTATATCGGAAATAACGTACCCTTAAACACACTGGAAGGTATTTGGCTATTTTGGCTATTAAAGGTCATTGGTCTGTTTATTTCTCAGATATTGCAGAGTTATGTAAAGCTTAGGATGTTTGATAGATTGATAGTGATTCCGCCAGCACTTCTCTATCCAATTCCCGTTGTATTTACTTGGTGTTATGTGCAACGTCACCTGATCTCCAGCGAATTGCAGCCAGGGCTATCACCCCCTTTCCATCTGGTTATATACAGCCTGTGTGCAGTTTCTACCTCCTCCTGTAGTTCAGTCTGACTAAAGCGCTAACTCTGTATCTAAATTGTTAAGACGGGTCTTCGCTACACTGACATTAAGCAATATCTGACATCAACTTACCACCCTGAAAGTAATGCTCTTTGAAAAGGACAGCTAAAAACGTGTAAACAAAGATATACCTTTAAAATAACAGCAACTGTAACAACGGGATTACATTTGCTTCTCTTTGCGATTAGAAATGCTAAACAGAAAAAAAACTAGTTATTTTCCCAAAAATATTACGTAGTAAAGATGGCAAAGAGCCGTTAGAATTGTTTAGATAAACTTGATTATATGTCATGAGGCAAGAGGATTGGATCAAGCACATTTCAGAATTTAGTTATTCTAGGTAAATATCAAATGAAAAGAAAGTTGAATCATCACCGATTTGAATTAAGAGATTGAGGTACTCTTCAAGATCAGTGATCTTAGATATATAATAGCATCTCCTGCTTATTGGAAAAAAAAATAAAAAATACATCTGATCCACAGAAATTTCCCGAAAGTGTACAACAAGAACAATATTGTACGGAATGATGCAACAGTTTGATTCTTATATACCTTTCATTTTGCAGATTGTTGCAAGAGGCATTGCAAATGGAGCGGTTTCCCCAATCTGTGTGTTACATGTACGCCAAATTTAAATCACATCAACATAAGAGGCTGCATCTCTGCTCTTGACGGAGTAGAAGATTGAGCTAAATTTAGGAAACACCGGTCAGCAGATGCAGGTACACATTGTGGCCACAACTCTCATTTGTATTGAAAATGAGAAACCAAAACAGGCGTTTGATGATGGTGTTCGGTATTTAATTGTAATAATAATGATGATAAAATTAATGATAATAGTACTAATAATGATAATAATGTAGAGTTTATTTCATCAAGAAAGTTGCATAATATATACAGGTGTTTGTAACATATCGTCTTGAATTACAAATGAGAAAGTTTTATTTTAAAAGATATGTGCATGAATTAAAATGCAGTGATTAGTACTAAAATGTTTGTCAATATATATATATATATATATATATATATATATATGCACTAAAATGTTTAGTTTAAAATATTACAGAAATAGAATGCTTATTCTAAAATATTACGGCGCTAAATATCATATTAAAGGAACCCCCTACTTTAAACCCTACACCTGTTCCTTCCCACTTCGCTCCTCTTCTCCCTTAAACACCCCCACCTCCTTTCCTCCCTCTCCCATCCCCCATTTTTCTCGGAGCCCCTCTCCCTTCCCCCTCCTTTTCCCATTCTACATCTCGCTTTTATTACCCCCTTCCCCTCACCCTATCCTCCCTCTCTCCCTCTCCTCCCTTTCTTCTCTCCCTCCCCCCCCCCCCTTTCCATCCTTCTTAACATCAGACAGTCAAACTACTTCAACGTACTTGCCTCGAAGGAAAATAACAGTAATAATAATGATAATAATAATAACAATGATAATAATCAGGAAAAAATATAATGATAATACTGTATATATATATATGTATATATATATATATATTTATATGTGTGTGTGTATGTATCATACCAACATCAGTTTAAGATAACAATGTACTGTACAATTATACAATCTATACAGCACACACTCTCACGCACGCAGTTCGCAACCCGCACGGAAGACGCATCTTACACGAACGCGACTAGACGAACGTAAACAAAACACTCGAACGGAGGTGCTGCTCGGCCAGTGCTAAAGGGCCGGCTGAAAAAATCAACTGGTGGTAAGTTGTTTAAGCCTCCTAATGATTTACTGATTTACGAACACGTTTTATATGCAGAGAATAGGAGAGAGGAAACAAGTGGTGTGATTGTTGCCTGTGTAGGTATGTGTAGAATATAGTAGCGAAGATAAGTGATGAAGGCTTTGTAGATTTATGTAACTTCAATGATGCAATGTTTTTGGAATATCTTATGTTTGGATTTATCTTTGTATATGTATAGGCATGTGTCTGTTTGTCCGTCTGTGTGTCTGTCTGTCTGTGAAGGGTATGCTGTGAAGAAGCATTTTAGCAAGAAAGTGTTAGGCACATATGTGTTTTCTCATTTGTCTTGTTGCATGTAAATGTGTACCTGTTATATGTCTCAGGGACCTCGTTTTTCGAAAATCTCTTCCAAACGGACAGTCAGATCAGTATGGCACTTTAGCATAGTATGTTTCACACCCTGCTATAATTATTGATAATATAGTGCAATACCAGAAGTACTTGGCATTTATTCTTGTATCTGATAGTGTTGTATCATTCAGCCAAGAAGGCATTCGAACAGATGAAATGTGACAATTGTGAAGTCTGCAAATCCAATAGTCCTTTCTAACCTTCCTCACCTTATCCCTCTTCTCTTCACCTCCTTTCCCCTCTTCACACTCCCTGCCCCCTCCCCTCTTTCCCTTTCTCAATTGTATATAAATGTATATAAGTATATATGTATATGTATATATATGTATATATATGTATATATGTCTATATAGACATATACAAACATATACACACATACATATACATATATATACATATATATACATATACATATATATATATACATATATATACATATATATACATATATGTATATATATGTGTACATATATATACACACACACTGAAACACACACATATACATACGTACATATACATACATATACACATATAGATGTATACATATGTATGTATGCATATACATGCACATATATGTATATATACATATATATGTTTACATATATATTCATATACATGTGCATTTACACATATATATGAATATATATATATAGATATATATATATGTAAAATATATGTGTATATGTATATATACATGTATTTATATGTATATGTTTGTATATGTATATGTATATATATGTATGTATATATAAACATACATACACACATACATATATATATATATATATATATATATATATATATTATATACATATGTATGTATGTATATATGTATATATATATATTATATACATATATATGTATGTATATGTATATGTATGTGTATATATATATATATATATATATATATATATATATATATATATATATATATATATATACACACACACATTATAATGTAAGGTAGAGGGGAGACTGAGGAGGGAGGGAAGAGGAGGTAGTGGATTCGTAGATAGCACAGATGAGACATGCTTTACATGTTTGAATGTCTTTTTGGCTGAAGGAAACTACTCTATGAGAGTCAAGAGTAAACAATGTAATAAGTACATTTGGCAATGCACTATAGTGCCAAAAATTAGGGTAGGGTGTGAAACAGGCTGTGTAAAAGTGCAGTGCTTATCTGACTATTTGTTTGGAAGAAATTTATATAAAAGGATTGGTCAAGACCCCTGAAATGCATAGTACTTACCTTATTATACATTCATGTATAGTTGTATACAATACATACAGTACTTGAATCAACAACTTCAGCAGTTATTGATTTTTTCTCTGGCTTAGGTCATATAAAAGGTAACGGATATAAATTAATGCTAATATAATTTTATATATAATTCCTTATCTTGGGAGAAAATTATGTACATATGAAAGGTAACGGATATAAATTAATGCTAATATAATTTTATATATAATTCCTTATCTTGGGAGAAAATTATGTACCATTATATGGATGCACAGATTATTTCGAGCCAGAGTATAAGGAACTCTTAATCTTCCAGATAGTTGCAAGAAATTCCTTCAACATGTGGCCATTGGTGATGAACGTGCTGAGGGCATATGCTCCTTACATCACTTTGCCCGCTGCAGCTGTCATAGGGTTTGTGGGGTAAGAAATACTAGATCTGTGTTTCTTGGTATTAGAATTTGGACGAGAGTTTATTTCAAAGTATTTATAGGTTGTAATTTGGGATAGTGGGTGATTTCATAGTGTGCATTCAGGTTATTTGAAATTACGTTGTAGTTATACTCTCGGGTTATTTTATATGATTTTATAACTTTTACTTTTGATATATTTTATATGATTTTATAGTTGTACTTCAAGGTTATTTTATATGATTTTAAACAGATTTTATAGCTTGTATATGATTGCATAATTTATACTCTAATGTTATTTTATCTGATCTGATAGCTTATATTTAATGATGCTATAAATAATTTACTAGACTAAACAGGCATTAAGGCCATTTGAATATGATTTTAGACTATTGCTTATTCTATAAATGAAAGTGCAGATTTTAAGGAATTATTCACCTTAAAAGTTTAAGGCAGTAAGGAATATCATTGGCTGCAAGACACAAATAACAAGAGAGACAGATAATAATTGATAAAGAAATACAGACAGAAGACTAAAGACTACAACAACAAAAAAGCTTAAAGTATTTCTTGTTTTGAAGTGCATTTTCTGAGGAAATATGTGGATTTACTATATGACAGGTCTTGTCTTTGAATATCTATTAAGTAATGCTGTGATAATGTAGATATGTATGTTATACGAAGGTAATGTAATTTGCTGCTAATTTTTTTTGTTAAATGAATAAAACTATGGATTTGTATGCATATTTTTACTGGGAAAATTTTAGAATTAATATTTTGATAATTATAGTATGGAATTCTATCATCAGAATATTTGTTTCCTTAGAGAACCAATAATTTTCATTCATATCCATTTCACCATGAACTAAGTCTAATAAAAAACTTAAATTTGTGTTATTTTGTTGAGCTAAAGTTAGTTAGTATTTCTGTTAAGTATGGATACGGTTGAGAATACTGGAAAAATGCTAAATGTTTTTAAAAACTGTGTAACTGTAAATTATCAGTGATTGATAAGATTATATTAACCAAATTTACCAGTGTAAATTAATTCCAATGGTGAGACATAGATAATCAGTTTCATTTTCGATAATTGATAAACCAGAAAGATATTGCAAGACCAACTTCAGTATATCTATTTTTCATCCTGCCAAATATGCTTAATAGAACTTTGATTAGTAGTTAATCTGTATTTTTCATATCTGTTATGAATAAATTTTCCTAATGTGTCAAAAAGCAAATTAATAAACATGGGTCATGGTAATGTATTTTATGATACCAAGAAAAAAATTTCATACTGTGATATCTTAATGTGTTGTGCTATCGTGATATTAGCTTTTACTATGGTCATTCGTAATATAAATATGGTGTGATAACTTTTTTATCAAGTTAATTATTGCATGCTTATAGATTTGTATGTTATTAACCCGATGCTGCCGGGGAAAATGAATAAAAAATGGGGAAAATGCTGTGCTCATTTTCTATATTTTTTTGTGAAATGTCTCTGCACATAGGTGGCTCTGCTAGTGCTTAGCCACAAAGGAGTCAATTAGTAGACATTGTGACCTTATCTGATTCGTATTGGCAAGAAAAATATATTTTTTACTAGTGCTATGAATATCGATGGGTGTTATTTTTATTATAAACATTATAATTACTATAAGGTTATAAACATTAGTAACAGCAAAATAAGATAACGTAAAATATTTCGTAAATCAAAGAAAAGGGTAAATGGGCGAGACAGGCAGTACTCGTAACTGACTCATTGGTGACTTAGTACAAGTGTAGCCATCTATGTGTAAAAACATTTAAACAAGTAATTCACAGTGGGCATAGCATGTACGTGCACGTCATGCCCATCGGCATAGGGTTAATACATGAAAGAGAGTATTCCTAAGTAAGGTATGCAGCATTGCCTATTACATTTCATAGGAATGTGTTAATGTGTAATTTGTATTTTGAATCTACCTAAGTGTATGAAGTTATACTATATTTATATTACAAATATCTCTCTAAAGAACACAGCAGGGAAAAGTCCCACATAAAGTAAAATAGAGGCTAATACTAGTTTCATATCCAGAGCAAAAAGCCCAAGAAAGCTAAATCCTAGGAAGTAATGCTTTACTCAGCAACCCACAGAGTGAAAGGAAGAGAAAGGAATTTTGTAGGGATGATCTTTTCATGATTGGATCCTTCAGGCTTGACCATTTAGGAGGGATTGTGATAGGAAATAATGAACATATGACTGAAAGGATATGCAGGGATTGGAGTAATGATAAAGGAAAGAAATGATAAATAGAAGGGTGGAATGGTGATAAATAAAAAGAAGATTATTTTGAATATGAAGTTAGGTTTTGGAAGGGATAAATATAATGTGTTTTAAAGAAAATATCCTATATACATTTCTGTCTGTCATGTTAGCGCAATATCTAGGGATTAATTTCCATAATTACTACCATGGTCATATCCATTTCCTAACAGGTACAACATAGAGAAGCAGTTCCGCACCCCTCCACCCAACCGCCCGTCTGTTGAAGAGCAGCGGAACGAGAGACTTTTGAAGGAGATCTTGGAAACCAAGGAAGCAACACCTGCACCTCTCAGCGAAAAGACCTTTGTTCCAAAGACGATATTTGAGAAAAATTTGTCACCTTCCTTAGTGAAAGAGGAATGAGGCTATGACTTGTGTAGGCTGAATATGTGAATAATTGATATCTCTCAATATCGCTATTGTATTTATTTTGTGGGGAGGGAATGTCAGTGGAAGGAGCCATATTCTGGACTGTTTGCTTTAACTTTTTAAATTCAGGACCCCAACTCACTTTTACTATTCAATATGGTCAGGGGAAGATAAAGAAAGAGAAATGGAGATGTTCTTATAAGTTGAACTTGAAGAAAGTTCACCCAGTATAACAAATTCCACTTTCTCTTAATGGATGCAGGTATTAGCTTAAGGAGTGGGTCATGAAAGTATGTACAGACTCAGCAATACATCAACATTCTGTTACTGTTCTATAATATATTTTGAATAATCCAATTGCTATATATTTGTCCTAGATGCCCTTCCATGTATGAATGGAGTCACCTTTCAAAAGCTATGGTGCAGATAGAGAGAGAGAGAGAGGATGGGGAAAAATTGATTATGTGCACATAGAAATGATAACTTTAAAAGGCATAGTTATTCATGTTTACTCAGATGTCGTAATAAACTTTATTCATAGAGAAAGTACTAGGCATACAAAATAATATTTGAACTTATTGTTACTATATTATGAGAACGAACTGAATATTCAGTATATATTTTAACCCATTCTGTTGGAAGTAATCATAAGCTACAACACACTGTGCTGAACAATTAATATCAAGCAAGTAATGTGTAAATTTTCTTTTAAACCATCCAATATAATAATTTCCACATTTTCTTCTAGATTATCAGCTAAATGATTCAAACGTTTTCCTTTGAAGTCTAAACAAGTTCATAATTTTGCACCAAGCGAAAGCTCCTTTGTCACCCGGCCGTTTTGATTGGAATTCCAAGAGTAAAAATGAGCTTTGGTCCTTGATTGTTTCTCTCTGTTATTCTTTTCTTACACTGATTCCTTTTTATGCTCATTTTCCGATGTGCTCTTCTTGTTACTCTTATCCGTCTTCTTCTGTTTTTCTTCCCATTATTTGTCTTCTTCCTTTTGTTATTATTATTATTATTATTATTATTATTATTATTATTATTATTATTATTATTGTTGTTGTTATTGTTATTGTTTTTTTTTGTTATCACTGCTATTTTTATTAGAAGTAGCACTATGAATATATTTATCATTATTATCATTATTTTTGGGTTATACTTTAGATGCTAAACTCTTTATAAAATGTCACATTGAAATAATTTATAATAATAGAGCAGGTTAAATGTCTAATTGTATATCTTATGTCTTCTATTGGATAAGCATACATAAGATATGAGAATTGTAAAGCTGTATTGATGAGAGAAAGAGTAATAAATAAATAATAAATAAAGGTGTGATAGAGGTGCTAATTTTTTATTATTAAAATATTTTGGAATTCTTATGGGAAAGTGCTACTTTGAAGAGTGAATGTCTCTGTCGTGCATGGTTTTATAGAATCTATTTTAAGGATACTGTAAATATTCAATTAGGTGAAAAAACTTTCTGTTTAAAGAAAGGAATGATTAACATGTAAATATAAAGAGTTTTAAAAATTATTATTTTTTTTTAACCTTCAATATAGATAGTGGTCAGAATTAGCATAAGATATTGGGTTTCATATGAGTATTTTTTTTTAGGGTCAACACAACTGTCTACATGTATGTGGCCACATGCACATACATGTGGTAATGTGGATGTTGTCATTATTATTGATATCAGTGTTGTTACTATTATTATTATTATTAGTATTATTAGTATTATTAGTATTATTATTATACCCCCCCAATCCCTTGCCCGTTGTTGTCGTGGGGGGGCTTAGGAGGCGGAGACTGGGACCCAATGCTGGGGAACTCCCCAACCTTGGGACTCAGCCCTCGACTCAACAAATTTTGCATGGTCTTTTTTTTCACCTCCTACTTTTTCGTTTCTGTCCCTTCACCAATCCCTTCTACTATCCACTTCCTAAGGTGTGAGAGCCGTGCTGAAAGGATGAAAGGCTGACTTTGTGCCAGTCCTGAACAGCCTGAGGGAGCCATGGGCACGGTATTCCCCTGCTTTAGTTGTCTAGCCCTTACCCCTCAAGGGACCCTGAGGGGTGGACCGTTTCTCTCCCCAACATACTCCAGGCTTACCGTGGCCAACAATGAAGATTTTATACCATTTTTAGATAGCACATTTATTTTGCTTTTAACCATTAACCATTAACCATTAGCAATATCATTATTAGAGGCAATGAGGCTTGCCTCTTCATCAAATAGCTCAACCAATTCAAACTCGCCCAATTCCCTGACCCCAGGCACTCCTTTGACCACGGCTCTGAACACTACAACAAATACTTTCCCCCACCTATCGTCCCTACATAGACATCCCAACCTATCAGACATCCTTACAGAATCTCACACTTTCTGCTTTGACAACCTGTTTCCCTTCCTCAAACGCATATATATCCTTCACTTAATCTAACCCCTTTACATTACCTCACCCAACCCTAACCCATTCACTCACCTATCCCTTAACCCAGCTTTAACAGCTAATCACTAACCCAACCACCCTTCACTAACATTAACTATAGTGCTACATGACCTTAGATGTCTAGCACATTTATTTTGCTTTTAACCATTATTATTATTATTATTATTATTATTATTATTATTATTATTATTATTATTAAATTATTATTGTTAAATTGTTATTGTTATTGTTATTGTTATTGTTTTTGTTATTATTGTTGTTGTTATTGTTATTGTTGTTTTTATTATTTTTAAGATTATAATTATTTGAGGCAAGTATGCTGCACTGAAATTGGTAGACTGTCAGTTTATGCATATTTGCTATTTACATGACTATCAGAGGGGTGGGGTTGCAAAGAAATTTTGGAGGGGAAGGGGAGAGGAAGGAGAAAAAAAAAAAAGGGACTCAAAGAAGAGAGGGGGGGGGGGGGGAAGGAGAAGAAAAAGAGGGGAAAGTGGCTTAAAGAGGAGATGGAGGAAAGGAAGAGGAGGGAGGGGTGGTTAAAAAGAAAAGGGAGGTGGAATAGGGGAAATGAAGGGGACTTAGAGAGGAAAGGAGGGTAAGAAGAAAGGGAGGGAGGAAGGAGAGGGGGTTTAGAGAGAAAGGGAGATGGAGGGAAGAGGGAAGGGGATAAGGGAGTGGGGGAGGTGGGGGAAGTTAACCCAATGCTGCCGGGGAAAATGAATAAAAATGAGGAAAATGCTGTGCTCATTTTCAATATTTTTTGTGAAATGTCTCTGCACATAGATGGTTCTGCTAGTGCTTAGCCATAAAGGAGTCAATTAGTAGACCTTGTGACCTTATCGGATTTGAATTGGCGGGAAAAACATATTTTTTCCTAGTGCTATGAATATTGATGGTGTTATTTTTACTATAAACATTATAATTACTATAAGGTTATAAACATTAGTAACAACAAAATAAGATAACGTAAAATATTTTCGTAAATCAAAGCAGAGGGTGAAAAGGGGGAGGGGGAGCAGATGTTGGGCTGAAAGTGGGAGGGCAAGAGTGAAATTGAAGGAAGATTTGGAAGTGAAAGAAGAGTGGAAATGGGAGGGAAAGGGTGAAAGAGAGGGAAAGGAAAAGAGAGAGAGAGGAAGTGAGAGATTCGAGAGGGTGAAAGAGGGAGAAAGAAGGGGAGAAGTACCTCATAATTATTTTTATTCCCTGGATTTTCCATGGGTCCTGACAGTAAATCTTTATTAAGAGAGAAGACGAGCAACAAAATGCATAAAATCACATTTGAGCATGACACAGAAGTTATCTGTGCTTACCTCTTAACAGTTATCATTCCTTGTTGCTGATTATATTTGTCAACAACAATACCATACTCAAAACAATTCATCACTACTGAT
>NC_061819.1:34188740-34196240 GCF_019202785.1 Penaeus chinensis
ACGAACTTTCGTGAATGTAAACAAAATATAAAGGCTTCTTCTGCAACGCCAACCCTACTGTTAACGTTAACGAAAAGTGAATTGTTAGGTACGTTACGGATTCTAGTGCTTGCTTTATTCAAATGTAAGATCATCAACTTGACTGAAAAAACGCTATTAAATAAATAAATCCCCCAGTTTCACGAAAGAAAAACCTTACGGCTTCATCTTGCTGCTCAGATATAAAAGGTGACTAAGTTCTTACTCCTGTCTGTTTTTCTTTTTTTATCCAGATTAACTTTTCATCTCATTTAATTTTTACAATCTGATGGAGAGGGGGGGGGGGGGTCCAGTCGAAACACGAAACAACGGGATTTATTGTTTTATTGTCTAGTTATTATTTTCAAATTCTGTTTCTTCCTTCTGTTTAATGTTTGCACTCACATTTCTGTATTTGTATTTGAGAATTACGAATGAATAAATGAATATTCAGAGGAAAGCCATACAATTGGAATGTATTAAGTTATTCAATAACAACAAAATCTCCCGAAGGCGGATGGATGTGTTAGTAATAGACTCACTGCCTGAGAGTTTAAGCCAGGCAATGGCAACTTATGAAGAACTATTAGGCTGGGAACATCTGATGGAGTTTGCTCCATCTCACAAGCATTACTAAAATTACTGTTACTAAATAATTACCCTCAAATTAAATTGTACACCACGTTAGAACACATGTCAGAGTTACATCTCAAAGGTTGTTTTAAAAAAAATTGGCTATATTGTTGGTGAAGATAAAAGTGAATTTAATTTGAGGGTAATTATTTAGTAACAGTAATTTTAGTTGCTTCCTGATTAAAACAAAAAATATGATTGTTTATACAGTCAAACAGACGGTGTAGCGATGGGTTCCCCAGTAGGCCCTTCCTACGCAAACTCATTCCTTTGCTATCGCGAACAGAACTGGCTTGAACAATGTCCGCCTGAATTTAATCCCGTTCATTATCGTATACCGTTCTCCTTTTTAAACACCCCTCACACGTAAACCTTTTTCGAAACCATCTAAACTCGAAACAACCGAGCATCAAGTTTACCTGTGAGATGCAGGAAAACAATCAATTACCTTTTTTTGGACACGCTAATCACCTATAACAATGGAACCTTCCATAAAAGTATATATATATGTGTGTGTGTATATAGACATATATGTATATATATGTGTGTGTGTATTTATACAAGTATCATACATACACACACACGCGCACACACACACACATATATATGTATGTGTGTGTGTATGCGTATACTCATATGTATCATCATATTCTTGCCATCAGCAATGCGGTGTTTGACGAACTACTTGACGCCATGTTGATATCACGAACTTGACTGTGTCTTTACATCGAGGTGGTAGTTGTTTTGGTAATCATTGTTGGTAGTTCTCAACTCACCTTCAGATCTACGATAGATTCACCCACTACCGTATGTTGCTTTGACTTACCCAATATCTGCTTGTGCGTGTGCATAAATACACACTCGCACACACACACTTGCATGTCTATATATATGTGTGTATATATACACACACACACACACCCATATGTATACATACACACACACACACACACACACACACACACACACACACACACACCCATATGTATACAAACACATACACATATATATACACACGCATATATGTGTATGTATATATATTCATATATATATATATATATATATATATATATATGCACACACACACACACACACACACACACACACACCCATATGTATACAAACACATACACACATATATACACACACGCAAATATGTGTATGTATATATATTCATATATATATATATATATATATATATATATATATGCACACACACACACACACACACACACATATATGTTTATATGCATGTGTGTAAAATTGATGCTAGAAGGATAACAAACATTGAAATAGCACACATGTGATAAATTACTGGCATTTATAAATAATAACGTGGAAAGATACTGGTACAGTTGTGAAATAAACACTTGTCTCAAAGCCGCACAATTGTTATTCTTTGTAACAGATGTACCTCTCTCTCTTTTTCTCCCTCCCACACATTCTTTCGTCTAGTTAAGTATTTATTTCTCTCTCTTCGTTTTCCTCTCCGTCACGACTCGAAAGAAGCCCTGTTAAAGCAGCTTCATCAAGGATATTAACAGGGGGTTTGAGACACGTTCGAGTTGCAGCAGCTGTCTGAACCTTCTCCAAGAGCTTCGGATGAGTGCTTAGGCGAGACGTCCAGACTAGAATAACGTATTAAAGAATGGGAAGATTTTTGCCTGAGAGTGTCACAATACGGTGGGCATCTAGGTGTTTCATTCGCCTCAGGTTCGAAACTTTTCCTTAGCATATGCGGCTCCTCACGACAGACTGGAAAATGTATAACTGAAATATACATTTCACATTATCTTAATCTTTCTTCTTCTCTCTCTCTCCTTCTCTAGATCTATTCTCTCTCTCGCTATCTTTTCTTTCGATAATGAGGTGAGAGAAACTGCGTAAAGGTGGTATCACACGAAAATCAGTTTTCCGCTACATTCCACCTTCTACACAACTTTCGCCACGCAATGGGAACATCAGTATTTTGTACACAACAACGACGCCTGGTTCGATGTACTTGCAGAAATTCTTGCCTCAGCTTGCGAATAAAATGAAATGGCTGGCAAAAGAATAGGATATTTTTTTAAATTATTATTTGCTGGGAAAGTGGAATTGTCAACTTACACTACACAGGTGACTGCATAAACGTAAACGTAATATAATAAAAACAAATGAACGTCGTAATTGCTTTCACATTCAACAGTATCAGTAATATTTAGGAAACTCTAAAGCGTTTACTTATTTTCTTATTATCATATATGATATGAGAATAGAACATAGGTAATGGAACGTATTCTTTAAAATCTATATGAAAGATTTTCGATTGATCACATGGGCCGAAAATGACTCACGAGCTGTACTATTATCATCATTATACTGATAAGGATGATTACAGTAAAGTAGTAATCTTAGTAATAAAGATGAACACTAAACAAAGTACTCGAATAACGTGAAATAATGAAATTCGTGGAGTCATACTTTCTATATCAAAAATCAACAGATGTTACGGCTTCCTGATACACGTAACGCCTTTGTTCTCGTGATAATGTTACACCATAACACGTTTGTCAGTTACATAAATAAGTGGTCTGAGCTCGACGTCCCTCTGTTTAAATCGTTTGATCCAAAATTGGAATAGTAATGTTAGTAACTAGCATTTAAAAATCCAATTCATGAAATAAATTTCCATTATAATACAGCAATATGGTATGAGGGTTATATTGGAGATAAATCCGTATTTTATGATATTAAAGATATTATTGGCAGTGTTGTTCAGACTGTATCCTGTCACTTGAGAGTAAATCGTAAAACCCAAACGTAATAAAACGACCCATTTATGATTTTCAAGTCAAATGAAATAAGAACCTAGTTTATTCTTACTTCTTGTGAGAATAGCGTCACCAGGGAAAGCGATGAAATCTCTTATTAACTGATTCTTTTTTTTATAAAAACCTTTTGCCCGCGTAACATCTAAGCACATTAACATCGTGATTTTTTTAGCAAGATAAAAAAACTTATAACTCTTACAGTAATTCTATAGATGCAAACAGAATAAAGCCTGCATGTTAACACATGCATTAAAAACATTTTTAAAAAGTTTTCTTACCGAAGATTTTTTTTTTTTTTTTTTCAATTCATAACATATTTAACCAAACGCAATGTAAAGTTCTGTATGCAATCTCATAAGAGGTAACATTACAGACCAAAGAATATTTACCATCTTGGAGGGGGGAATCAAAAGATGCTGCTTGACAATGTTTTAAGCTTTTTGAATGGCGCCCAGAACGAGAAAAATAAAACTTTAGGTATTATTTTACGTAAGATCGTCTTTTTATTGTTGTTTCTGCTCTCTCGCAGTTAATTTTCTATCATTTTAATCTTCAATGCCTAATTCCTCGATCAGTCAGTATGGAAATGTGATAACAGAGTGAGCATTTCTCCTGTTATATATGTGAAGTATTAGTTTTGTGTCGAATAATTAACCTATAATGTAGATTTCTACACTACCCGTGAAGTAATCTGACACATAACAAAAGAAGGCTCGTATACCCCAAAATAATCCGAATGATGCTATTTTGAGTTAGATGTGTTTTTGAAACCTTCAACCTTGAAAAAACTCCCTGGATTTGCTAAGTCTATCCTCGATCATTAGGGAAAGGAGTTAACCTCAAGGATTTAACTACGAAAAAATCAAAATCTTTAGAAATGAAGATGGTACTCTACAAAGCTGCGTATTGTAATTTACAGACCAAGCTTGCCATGAGCCGTTACTGGGTGTTTCTACAGTTTACAACAATTCCCATCAAACAGGACTATCTTTTTATCAAATAGATTTTACACTGTTGTTTATTCTGAGTTTGTATATTCACCCTTAGTAACTGCTGTTTTCGTTTTCTGTACATTGGTCGGGAGGGAACTTAATGAGTACTGCTCACCACCTGTTATAGAGGTCTCCCACACATGTGTTAACATTCACTTGTACAGAGTAGATAAAAAAACTCTTGTACTATTTAGTTGACTTTTATTTTTGTATACCGTATTTAAATAATATTTTGTACACTGTAGGTAAATCCTCTTTTTGTACATTTTAGTTAAATCCTGTTTTTGTAAACAAGTTAAATCTTCATTTTGTACATTTTAGTTAAATCCTGTTTTTGTAAACAAGTTAAATCTTCATTTTGTACATTTTAGTTAAATCTTAATTTTGTAAATTTAAGTTAAATCCTGTTTTTGTAAACAAATTAGATCTTCATTTTGTACATTGCAGCTAAATCCTCTTTTTGAACTTGTAGTTAAGTCCTGTTTTGTACACTGAACTTAATCCTGTTTTCGTACACTAGTTAAATTCTCTTTTTCTGCACTATAAGTAAACACTCTTTTTTGTACATTATAATTATACCCTGTTTTGTGTACTGTAGTTAAATCCTCTTATCTGTACATTAGCTAAATCCTCTTTTTGTGCACCGTAATGAAATCCTCTCCTTGTACAATGTAGTTAAATCCTGTTTTGTGGGCAGAACAAACGCCTTGCCCACAAAAGGGAGAAGGAGCGAGAACACGTCAAAGGAACAGGAGCAGATCATCACGTCACACGTCTGCGAAAGATACATTCCTATGAGAGAGAGTTTTATATCTTAGGTGAGATACACCGTTGTGTGTGTGCGTGTATATATATATATATATATATATATATATATATATATATATATATAAACACCCACCCACCCACCCACACACACACACACACACACACACACACACACACACACACACACATATATATATATATATATATACATATATATACATACACATAAACATACACTCACACACATACACATCCATATATATACATATATATATATATATATATTCATATATATATACATATATATATATATTTATATATATATACACATATATATACATATGTGTGTGTGTGTGTGTGCACTCAATGAGAGAGAGAGAGAGAGAGAGAGAGAGAGAGAGAGAGAGAGAGAGAGAGAGAGAGAGAGAGAGAGAGAGAGAGAGAGAGAGAGGGGGGGGGGAGTAGGGAGAGGGAGAGGGAGAAGGAGAGGGAGAAGGAGAGGGAGAAGGAGAGGGAGAGGGAGAGGGAGAGGGAGGGGGAGAGGGAGAAGGAGAAGGAGAGGGAGGGGGAGAAGAAGAAGGAGAGGGAGGAGGGGGAGGGAAAGTGAGGCGAGAGAGAGAGAGAGAGAGAGAGAGAGAGAGAGAGGAGAGAGAGAGAGAGAGAGAGAGAGAGAGAGAGAGAGAGAGAGAGAGAGAGAGAGAGAGGGGGGGGGGGGTAGGGAGAGGGAGAGGGAAAAGGAAAGGGAGAAGAAGAAGGAGAAGGAGAAGGAGAGGGAGAGGTAGAGGGAGAAGGAGAGGGAGGGGGAGAAGAAGAAGGAGAGGGAGAAGGGGGAGGGAAAGTGAGCCGAGAGAGAAAGAGAGAGAGAGAGAGAGAGAGAGAGAGAGAGAGAGAGAGAGAGAGAGAGAGAGAGAGAGAGAGAGAGAGAGAGAGAGAGAGAGGGGGGGGGGAGTGAGAGAGAGAGCTAGAGAAAGAGAGAAAGAGAGAGAGAGAGAGAGAGAGAGAGAGAGAGAGAGAGAGAGAGAGAGAGAGAGAGAGAGAGAGAGAGAGAGAGAGGAGGGGGAGAGAAAGTGTTGGTGAGAGAGAGATAAATAATGAGAGAGAGAGAGAGAGAGAGAGAGAGAGAGAGAGAGAGAGAGAGAGAGAGAGAGAGAGAGAGAGAGAGAGAGTAAGAGAGAGATAGAATGAGAGAGAGAGAGAGAGAGAGAGAGAGAGAGAGAGAGAGAGTAAGAGAGAGAGATAGAATGAGAGAGAGAGAGAGAGAGAGAGAGAGAGAGAGAGAGAGAGAGATAGTTTGATAGAGTTTTTTTTATATCACCTTAACAATAGTTAACAGGAGAGATTTAGATTTGAAAAAAAAAATCGAATGTCAATTAACATTGCAAGTGAGTATAAGCATTTCCTATTCTCACTAGAATTATTTAGATATAAAATGAATGTGATAATCAGTCTAGCTGCTAAATTTCATACATAATTCATACCTTTGACTATATTAAGAAATATGCAGCACGTAGGTCAGTAACGTCACTGAATGCTAAAATTAGATAAGAATTCAGATTCAGTGATTTGACTTTCTCTTCCTGCCTCAAGTACATTTTTCTTTGTTCGGTTTTTATATCGTTTTCTAAATCTGGGATATTTCGTTTCAGGATGAAGTACACGCTCTTTGTTACAGTGATATGCTTGGTGAGTTGTGCAAAGGAATCGAATTTAGAAGCATATAAGATATGTACACACACACACACACACACACACACACACACACACACACACATATATATATAAATATATTCACACACATATATATGTATATATATATGTATATATATATGCACACACACACACACACACACATATATATATACACACATATATATGTATATATATGTATATACATATGCACACATACACGTACATACATACATACATACATACATACACACACACACACACATACATACATACATACATACATACACACACACACATACATACATACATACATTGTAAAGGCTATTAAAATGACACCTTAAACAGTGATAAACAGGAGTGATAGCCAACGTTAGCACAGCTCACAACCAGGATTCGGACCAACACACACGGGATACACGTCTTCGTAAAGGCTAAGTGCTTGGTCTGCCCGGAGGGCGGACCCGGCCAGCCTGACCCGCAGCAATCGGCAAGACTCTCTGAAAGGACTCAGACTGACCTGGGTCATCCTGAGCCTTAAGTACTGGTGTGGGGGCGTGGTGCACGTTGGGGCGCCTGCGGTGAAGCCA
>NC_061819.1:34202059-34204559 GCF_019202785.1 Penaeus chinensis
CTCAAAAATCCTCTGGCTCCATTTAACTACTATTCTCCACCCTGTCTTTTACTCTATCCTCTACTCAAGTCCACTGATTTTCTTACTAACTCTTTTTAAGTAGTCTTTGCTATGGATAATTGCATATTTTTTTCTTCTTTCAATATGAACTTTGCATATCTAGATAAATTAACCACTTATTATTGCCTGATTTTCCTTATATTAACAACTCATAAAAATTGTAACTGCAACAGAGTACCAGGAGGCCTATTGGAAAAAAGACTCAGTTTTAGCAAAAATGAGTTTGAAATAATTAAGATTGCTTGAAGTTTGTGTGTGTGTGTGTATGAATGGTAAAACACTCTACTGTGTTAATACTTTGGTAGAAAAATCCACATTGTACAAATTAGATTTATTGATAATGAGTCTACAGTTTCGAAATCCACCTGGATTCCACCTTCAAGTTTGAAGATAGAATCCAGGTGGATTTCGAAACTGTAGTCTCACTATCACTAAATCTAGTTTGTGCATTGGGTTTTTTTTTTCTACAACACACACACACATATACACTTATATAAATACATAAGTGTATGTCTATATACATATGTGTATATATGTACATATATATATATATATATATGTGTGTGTGTGTGTGTGTGTGTGTGTGTGTGTGTGTGTGTGTGTGCGTGTGTGTTTATATATAGACTCACACACACATAGGTATATATGAATATTTATGTATGTATATATATATTTATATACATGTATGTATGTAAATTAATGTATTTGCTAACGCATGTGTATGTAGGATTAATTGTGAATGAATATGTTTGAGCATAATACATAAATTCGATTTCAACTACTCACCAAGCTTGTCACAACAAAGAAGATCGTGGACCTCATCCTGAAAGAAAATTTTCCGGACTTAGGAATTAAAAAAAAAAAAAAAAAGAATAAAAAAATACACAAAAGATATCTACAGGTTAAATCAAGGCGGTAACAGAAGAGCAAGGTAACTTTCAAAGTCGGGCTTAAATCCATATTTTTTTTTTCAACTGGAGTGCAATTTATTTGTCCTCTTCTATACGTTTATTTCTCTCTCTCTTTATCAATCTCTCTTTATCTCTCTCTATCTTTACCTCTCGCCACCCCCTCTCTCATCTTTCTCTCTCTTAACACTGGTAATTCCGTTTTTTCCCAGCTGTTTTAAAACCATTGCGAGGCGAAAGTAAACAATGGAGGTCAAATTATCTTGACCCTTCTTTGAACTCACCTCATATATACGTGTGCGTGTACATGTGTATGCATTCATGTACTGTATGTATGGTCTTATATCGTTTTATGGGAGGGGTAGACACACTAGTTTATTCTGTACAGGGATCCCTTTACAAAGCGGAATACTTCCCCAGAAGGGAAACGAGATGAAAATCCCTGCTTAGAGAGGCACCGCTGTGTTGGTCTTTCGTTTTAGTTAGGAAGGGAAATCTGATGGCAAAACAAAAACTGTAGTAAAATTACTGGGAAGCTTATTACTTGATTGTCTAAACGGTGATTATAGCATACTAAGTACAATTGTACTGTAGATATACGCAATATACATTACAAGTAACTGACGCCTCACTAAAACTTTATAGATTATCCAGACAAGCGTTCATTTGATCATGGAATGTAAACAAATACCTACTCCGACATGTTAAAGACATGGAGCATACTTCAGACATTATTTACACCCTGGTGGACAAAGTGAGAGCCATAGACCAATTAAGGAATACCATCCACAAATATCATATCATCAACAAGAAACTTTGCTTTACAAGGGATATAATCGTACGGCTGGCAAGGCTGTTTCACGATCGACAGCTGCTGATATTTTACTCAATTTCAGCTAAGGTATTTGCTTCCTCCAAACTTTAGTTTTTATCCATCCATAATTACGTCTCTCGTGCATTACTGATTACACTAATAGTGGTATATGCTACTGGAAGGGATAGTCTGTGTATGTGGAAGTATGGAGTATCGGGGTAGTTGGCACGGTTGTATGATGTATGATAATTAATGAAATGAGTGGATTGGCTTTAACTAAGTTTAGTGTCATCTTTCATGGTTTTTAAAAATCGATATACGATGATATTCAGAGAATTCTTAGATGCGTAGTTCTTCCACGAGGTTATTGTGGACCTTTTTGTCTTATCTGGGACGATGTTTCTCTACAGAGAACGCTATGCATAGTGTGACCAGCCTCGCTCTGTAGCTGAACAGAACTCGGCGTGGCTGTCTGGGGATCCCCGAGCAAACAAGACTAGTGTGACCGTTGCTTAAGACAAGAGTTCTTAAACGGGGGTATTTATATCCACTGAGGATCTGGGAACCAGATGCTAGGATGTATGTATTTTATCAGTTTAATCTTTTGGATATATGCTTGTATAGATTGCTAGATTATTATTAGCACTGTTATTTCAGGTGCTAAATCTGACTCACTTTCACTTTCTTTAAAGAGATAAGTAGAAACAAATAATGATCT
>NC_061819.1:34209559-34217059 GCF_019202785.1 Penaeus chinensis
CCCCACCACAACATAACAACAACAACCCAAAACCCCCAACCACCAAAAACCCCATACACCCCAACACAACACAAAACACAAACCCCAAAACCACAACACACAACACAAACCCTTTCACAAACAACACACACACAAACACAAACACACAACACCAACAAAAACACACACACACACACACACCCAACACACACACACCATACACACAAACACAACACACACACACACACACAACACCAACACACACCCCCAACAAACACACCACACAACACACCACCACACACCCCACAAACACACACACCCATACACAAACACCCCACAAAACCAACACAAACAAAACCCCACCCAACACACACACCCCACACACCAAAAACCACACACAACCCATAACACAAACCCCTCACACACACACCAAACCCAAAACCCCACACAACACAAAACACACCACAATCAACCCAAACCCCACACACACACACACAAAACACAAACACAACCCAACACCCCCAACACACACACACCACCACACACACACCCATACACAACAACACACACACACACAACACAAACAACCACACACCCATAACCACACACAAACAACACACACACAAAACAACACAAAAAACACACAAACCATACACAACAACCCCACACAACACACCCCAAAACACACCCCCAACACAACAACACCCAACCCCCACAAAACCCCAACAAAAACCACACACAACACACACCCAAAAAACAAACAAACAAAACACCCCACACACACACACAACCCATACACACAACAAAAACCCCCAACACACACACACCCAAACACACACACACAACACACACACACACCACACACACACACACCCATACACACACACACACACACCACACACACCACACACACACACACTCACACACACACACACATATATATACATAATATATATATAAATATACATATATATACCATATATATACATATATTACATATATATACATGTAATATATATATACATGAATATATATATATATACACACACACACACACTCACACACACACACACACACACACTCACACACACACACACATCACACACACACACACACACATACACACACACACACATATATATATATATACGAAGATGGGACGGCAACTATCAAATTCCATAAAATACCTATTAAAAAAGGGTCACGCCATCTCACTAAAACTCTTTATAGCTTTCCTTGAAGAAGCAAAATAGGGGATGAGCACTTAAACAATCCAAGGTTTGCAGACGATATTGTTCTCTTAAGCGAATCAGCAAATGAGCTACAACATTTATTAAACGATCTGAATAGAGAGACAAAGTCTGAAAATTTGACTTGAGATGAACGGACAAAATACTAAGTTACAGTACAGTGTAGTTCGAACACGTACATGAACAGAGTGAAGCGTTAGTGGACGAGAATACAGAATACCTGTTTATCTATGGCAACTCAAACAGATAAACACATCCATTGAAAAGGAAGCAAAGCGACAAATTAGGCTAGGTTGGACCACCTTCGGTAGACGCAGTAACATGTTAAGAGGTCCCTTGCCAATATGTATAAAAGAAAAGTCAACCATGACATACGGGCAGGAACATGGACTACGACCAAGATACTGAAGAGCAAACTAGGAATGGAAAGATTGAAATCGGGAATTAGTTTAAGAAAAGGCAATGGGCTAAAACTTTCATTTTATTTTGCAATGCTCTATTCGGCAATTTAAGAAGTATTTATGAGATCTTTTATAATCTAATTCCATGAAAACGAGATTAGATTATACAAAAAAGTCTCAAAGGAGCCAATAAAACGCAGAATAGATAACATCATAGGTAGCATTGATATATGAGTAATAAATAATCCTTTGAATTCCTTTACGAGATTTACATTTTTCTTTAAAATCATATGAAACCGTGTAAGATTGTTTTAATAGGAAAAGATGGGAGAGAAGCGTCCTAATCGTGTATCCCAAAATAAATACAAGTTATTAGCATCTTAAATTTACAAATTCGGTTGAAAGTGCGTGGGCCTTAAAAGCGCCTCCATCATACGTTTTCCCTCGTCTATCGACACCGGTTTCGAACGTTACTCTCCTTTAAAGGTTTTGAAAATGAAACTTTTGATTTACTGATATTTATCACATTTAAAAGGATACATGAGTTTAGGCCTTCATATTCAGCCATACGTATACAATAAGTAAAATGATTCTGTGGAACTTTATATAAATTTTCGTATTATTATTTTGACCATGTAAACACATTCTGCAAAGAAAAATTGAATCTGCTTGAGATACTTCCCTCGCCATGGAACATTTTTGGAGGCCAATTTACCCAAGGCTAAAGCAATTGATAAACTTAAAAACGAAGACTATTATTGCCTGTGCATGACATATTACAATGTGTTAATTAAAAGTGTGGACATACGAGAGATAAACCTGAGCCTCGGTCCTCTAAGCCATGGTCCGTTTGATATGAAAGCGTTGTAATATTAAAGCGTATGCTCTAGATTGATATCTAAGCGTAAATTTTCAATATTAATATTTAGTTTCTAGAGCATGATGATCTAGTGAAAATGTTCATCGTGATTTTCCATATTACCTGCGAAAGATATTCCTTAGGACCACATGATGGTTATAGATGTAGAATATCTATCTTATCTATCTATCTATCTATCTATTATATAGGCGCACACACATTTAGTTCTAACGATAATTATAGATGTAAAATATTTTATATTATATCACATTACATGTCCCCATAACAAATGGAAATTGAAAACATATATATATGTATATATATATAAATATGTATATATATATATATGTATATATATAAATATACATATATATATATATATATATATATATATATATATATATATCAGTGTGTGAGTGTGTGTGTGTGTGTGTGCATATTTAAGTACACACATTTAGCCTAGCACTTAGCGCAATAATATCCTAATCAACACGATTATGAATACTGAATAATGCATCATACAGTGCAGCATCAAATTTGAATTTCCCATTTTCTTCCAGTTTCTTCCTGTTTTGCAGCTGCAAAATCATCAAAGTCCTCAGCAGTTTAGTTCATTGAGATTTGCGAAGGCTAGCTTTGCCCTGGCCTACTGTGTCTGGTCCCGGCCTGTGTCAGCTATGTATGGCTGTCTCGATTGATTGATTTGGTATTACCTGCATTTAAGGGTGTGAACATGTTATAAAGCGTTGATACAAGAATGTGCAGGTGTATTGAAATTTAAATCCTTCCATATGGTTTTTTGTTTTACTTTTTAAAGCCCCCTCATACATATATATATTCATATCTATATGTATATATATATATATATATATATATATATATAAACATACATACATACGTACACACATACATAGATATGTAAATATATATATATATATATATATATATATATATATATATAAACACACACACATACATATACACACACATATATTTGTATATCTATATGTGTATATATATATATATATATATATATATGTATATATGTGTGTATGTGTGTGTTTCCAGTGCGACTTTTTTTCTTTTATTTCTTCCTTCCTCTACGTATGGCTCTCTCTTCCTCTCTCTGCACCCACATTTTCCCCCAAATATACGTAACGGAATTACAAAATGAAGACAAACTAGGACAGATTCAGCAACTCCAAGGTTAGTCTTTTCCGCAGCGTGCCGGCAATCTGCATTTCGGTTGCTTCCTTTGTTAGTCCCACTCTGTAGGCATTTATACATCGATGTTTGTAAGTATTCATGTATATGTATTATGGTTTATGTATATATATGTATACATACATACATACATATATATATGCATACTTGCATATATATATATATATGTATATATATGTATAAGTATTCATATATATATCCATATATATATATTTACATATATAAATATATATGCATACATATATATATATGTATATATATGTATATGTGTAAATATATATACATATTTATAAACACACACACACACACACACACACACACACACACACACACACACGCATATATATATATATATATATATATATATATATATATATATATATTCTGTATATATATGATTATGTATATAAATATATATATATATATATATATATATATATATATATTCTGTATATATATGATTATGTATATAAATATATATATTATGTATATATGTTTATATGTATATATATATGTATATACAACGTATATATATGTATATACACACGTATATATATATATATATATATATATATATATATATTATGTATATATGTATACATAAGTATATATATGTATTTATATATACACACACCACACACACACACACACATATATATATATATATATATATATATATATATATATATGTATATGTATTCATATATATACATATATATAGGTCTATATCTATATATATAATTGCATATGCATAAATACATATATATTTATGTATTCATATAGATATACATATATATACATATATATATATATATATATGCACACACACACACACACACACACACACACACACACACACACACACACACACACACACACACACACACACAAACACACAAACACACACACACACACATCCGTGTGCGTGTGTCCTTGGCCAGTTGGAACCAAACTCATGTATTTTTCTTCCATTTTTTGCATCAGGTCACGAAAGAACAGGGAGTGGCGGGTGATGGGGGGGCGGGGACACTGAGTCGAAGTATATAGATAAAGAAAATAATTAAAGAGAAACAAAATCGGTTAACTGGAAAGCTTTGACACCAATAATGACACCGATGTATGATCTTCTGTTGTTATATCAGCAAGATAACAGATAAACAGGTGTTTGTGAAGGACTCGACAAACACTTTTTTTTCCACGCGCCGAGAGGCTTGTGGCAAACATTGGCAACTAGGCCATCCTGAGTCGAGAACCTTTGTCCGAGGCTCCGTCAGCACTCCAGATCCGAGGAGGCAGCAAGAGGGATCGCCGCCACGAAGGGGCGTCTAAGAGCAATTCTGTCCGGCGCGGTCTGCCTCGCTACACTCGCCACGTATTCCTTCTCGGAAGCTGCTCCTAATCGTCAAAACATCCCGGGGGCGTACCCGTGCATCGGCTGCGGATTCCATTGCCGCCCGTGCCAGTACGAGACGAAGAACGGCTGCGTGCCTGACTACGAGAGGTGTCCCTGGATCGCCGTGTCGCCGCTCATTGCCAGAAAGGGCCACTCTTGGTAGAACTGGCGTGGCGTTGCTAGTGCGCAGGCCCTGAGATGCATGCGGCGGAAAAGCAGAGTCTGGTTTTACAGCAAGAAGATTTTTCTCACCAATGTCTGTGTCAGCCTAAACCCTAAAATGTTCCCAACTAAAACTTGTATGTTATTTCTTCAGCAAATTGTTCATGGATATTGTTTAACGTAATTGAGAGGGTACTGTACAATGTTCATGTCCTTTATAAATCTATGTCGGAATAAAAGGATAACTTAAAGCGTTATATGAATTTGGAGTACTATCCACGAACACAGGGTGATTGGTAATAGTTATTCCCCTGTGCTCGTGTATATTCGAATCATAGCTGAAACAAGAGTCAAGATTTCAAGCCGAAGAAGGTCACGAGGCTCGGAATGAAGGTCGAGTATCCATGCCTGCGTCGTACAGTGGGTGTAGCTGAGGAAAATCACTGCGAATCAGGTTCATGGGATTCCCTTTACTCGGCTGTCCTTATCCCGTACTGTATAAAGAAAGCCATGGAAGATATAAAAGAGCGAAAGAGAGGGAGAAAAGAGTGAAACTGGTAACGTGTTATTGTTCATAATCACGTAAAGAAAGAATTATTTGAAATGAAGACTCACACTCGTTTTTTTTATGGAGTTGCCAACCACTAGTTCTCAATATCTCCGTCCAGTTTTACTTTTCGATCTGCAAACTTATAGACGGACAGAAAAGAGGAAGAGGCAGTGGGAGGGGGAGTGAAAGAAGGATATTTAAAAGGATATTTAACATGCAATTATATATCATAAGTTGCATGTATCACTAAACAATATCTGCCATTTACAAAAATGACAATGAAGGATGTACCGCAACAGAATATGTAAATTAATCTTTCAAAAATAAATTGGTGTGTGTGTGTGTGTGTGTGTGTATATGTATATATATGTATATATGTATATATATGTGTGTGTATATATATATATATTATCTATTATCTGAGAGTTGAACAAAATCAAAGAAAATGAAAGAATTTTTTGTGAATCTAGGAGGAGGAAGAGGAAGAAGAAAGGGAGGGGGATAATAATAATAATGGTAATAATAATGATAACGATATCAGCAGTGATAAAAAAAATATAAAATTAATACTGTAATAATGATAATGATGATAATAATGATGATAATGATTATAATGATAATAGTAGAAATGATAAAAATAATCATAATGATAATAATGATAACAAAGATAATTATAACAATAGTAATGACAATGATAATGATAATAATAATAATAATGATAATAATGATAATAACAATGATAATACTAATAATAATCATAGTAGTAGTAGTAGTAGTAGTAGTAATAATAGTAATAACAATAATGATATTGATAACAATAATAATAATAATATAATAATAATAATAATAACAATAATATTAATAGTAATAATAATAATAATAATAATGATAATAGTGATAATGATAATAATAATAATAATAATTGTTATAGCAATATCATCACTACTAATAATAATGATAATAATAATGATAAAAGTGATAATGATAATAATAATAATAATTGTTATAGTAGTATCATCATATAAATAATAATGATAATAATAATAACAATAATAATAATGATAATAATAATAATAATAATAATGATAATAATAATAATAATAATAATAACAACAATAATAATAATAATGATAATAACAATAATAAAAATAATAATAATATTAGCAACAATAATAATAGTAGTAATAATAATAATGATGATGATAATAATAATAATAATAATAATAATAATAGTAATAGTAATAATAATAATAATAATAATAATAATAATAATAATAGTAATAATAATAATAATAATAATAATAATAATAATAGTAATAATAATAATAATAATAATAATAATAATAATAATAATAATAGTAATAATAATAATAATAATAATAATAATAATAATAATAATAAGGAAAATAACGAAAAGAAGAATTACCATGATCAATATTATTTCTATTATTATTGTTTTTATTATCATTATTTTCCTTTCTATTATCATTACTATCAAAATTATTACGTTTATCTTTATTATCAATATTATTCTTATTATAATAATAAAGGTAATAATAATATTGATTATCCTTGTTATCATTATGATAATTCTTACAATGTGTATTGCTATTATCATTATTATTATCATCAATATTATTATTTCTATTGTTATCATCATAATTGTTGTTGTTGTTGTTGTT
>NC_061819.1:34229559-34232059 GCF_019202785.1 Penaeus chinensis
TCCCCAATTAGTATGACGGCTGTTGAAGTCACCTGCAACAATTGGCGGTTATTGGAAGTACTGCTTGGCCACGAGGAGTTTGGGGGCTTATAGATATTTGCAAAGGTCGTATCGGCTATCTTGACCACAGGGAAGTATATGTTTCCTTCTTAGATCTCTGAGAGAAAACATGATCAGTTTCAGAGGAGTTTCTTGCGTATGTGTGCATGGTCTATTCTCTCTACTAGGGTGAAACCGGGTACAGAGTTCCTTGATTCTGCTGTTTTGTGTGTCTCCTGCAGCGCTAAGAGGTCAGCCTCATGTCTGTTAGCTAGTCTGGATAAATATTCACATTTGGCCATTGACAGGCCTTTGATATTTCTTGAAAGGATTTTGATGGTGCTATAAAGGGCCATTTCTTCTCTGATACGATCTCTGTTTGTGAGTCAATTTTAGGCTTACCTATTTGTGGTTACTGAATGTGCAATTGTTTTCCTATTAAACAATATGAGTGTGTGTATATGTATATAGATAGATAGATATATAGATACTTATTCCCTTTGGAATATAATTCAATAACAGATCTTTAAGTACCATCACGGATTCCCTCACTCTCATATAAATGGTATTCCCCTCCCCGGAAAGATTTTACTCGTTCGTTTAGTAATGGGAAAACTGAACTCCAGGAATATTTCACTATTTGGCTTGTTTTTTTTCTTCGTGTAGAATACTATTCTCAATTCGTCATATTCTTGAATCTAGTCGGGTACTGGAAATAGAGGTGATCATCATTATAATTATTATACATATATTTTATTTTATTATCGTATTTCGTAGTTGGCTGCTCTCACAGCACTCAGGGTTCATCTGTAGGACACCGTCAAGCATGAAACGTTCGTTGCAGCTCAAAAATTGATTGGTGAATGCCCAAGAGCAATTTAAGCAGGCTGATCCACCAACAACTAACTTGGATTCGGGTAGTGTCGACATTCCTTTCCCAGACCTACCTATCAGTTTACAATGATTCAAGCCCTCGACAAGAATGGAATTTATATCATCTGGAGGATTGTGTCAACGATCTATGAGACCGGAGAATTTCCAAAAGACCTGCTCAAATCAATCTTCGTTGCACTGCCCAAAATACCAGGTACACTTGACTGTGCCAGCCACAGAACCATTAGTTTGATGTCCCACATCCTGAAAGTCTTGTGGAAAATTATCCTGCAAAGAATCAGACGGCAATTACTACCCGAAATTCCACAGATCCAATTCGGTTTCATGAAAGACAGAGGAACAACAAATGCGATCTTCACGCTCGGAATGCTAGGTGAGCGTGCAGTACAACATCAACAAGAGCTGTTTCTAATCTTCATTGACTACCAGAAAGCCCTTGATAGGATACGTCACTGCGAACTGTTTGAAATGCTCAAAAACATCCAAATTGACGATAAAGATATGAGGGTAATTCGATCTTACCGCTGGATCTCTTTAATCTGTGCTCAGAAACGATTTTACGAGATCTAGATGACCTTCCAGAAGGAATAATCGTGAACGGTGTAAAAATTAATAATCTACGTTATGCTGACGACACTGCCCTCCTTGCTTCGTCGGCAGATCTTCAGAGGCTCTTTGACGCTGTCATTGCTGCAAGCGAACGTCTTGGATTGCACGTCAATGCAAAGAGGACCAAAGTAATGGTCGTTCCGAAATCAGAACCCGAGCCGGCATGTCAACTGCATCATGGAAACACCCCCATCCAACTACCTCGGAGCACTGGTCACCTCAGATGCTCGTTCAAAAAGTGAAATTCGACGGAGGATTGGACTCGCCAAAGACGCATTTAACAGACTTCGTGTGATTCTCAAAGATTGCAAACTCTCTATCAAAGTCAAGATATGTCTCTTGACGACTCTACGGATGTGAGTCGTGGACATTCACGGAAGAAACCAAAAGCAATGTTCAAGCTGCGGAGATGTGGTTTTACCGAAGAATGTTGCGTCTCTCTTACATCGACAGAATCACCAACGAGGACGTACTGAAATGGGCCTTTAATTAGGGAAGGAGGTCTCGAACTACTAGTCTAACAGGAAAGTTCGATGTAAAGAGAACGAGAGGCGGCCAGAGAAAAACATTCCTCCACAATTTCGACATTACCACTAGGCAACTCCTCAATGCCGCCCGCGACAGAGAATTGCAAACAATTGTAGTTCGTCAAACACCGTTTCGGTAATGGCACCAAAGAAGATCAGCGAGGATTCACCCTTCCTGACTGAAGTCAGGGGGGCGATCTCCACCTGAAGACATGTAAAGCAGCGGGTAACTGCAGCATCCCAGCTGAACTTTTAAAAGTTGGTGGAGAACCTATGGCAAGGGGCTTACATGCTGTTCTGTCTGCCATCTGGAAGACTGGTACCATATCCCTGACCTGCTGAGGGGTGTGGGCTTCCCTCTCTGGAAGGGGAAAGGGGATCAGTGGGACTGCAGCAATCACCGAGGCATTACACTGCTCAGTATACCAGGC
>NC_061819.1:34247059-34257059 GCF_019202785.1 Penaeus chinensis
ATTGACTACATGTCCATGAAGTTTAACAGAATATCATGTACAAAACTTTTACTCCCTGATCCTAATACTTTACCTGAGAGTGTGGTCAGATCAATGCAGGTGATTGCTCGCAGAAGCCAGGCTGCCTGCCACTGCTTCTTGACGGTGCGCTTGGTGCCTAAGGTCTCTGCACGTCTCTTGACGGAAGGCAAATTTATCCGCACACTGTTCACCCATCCTAAATCTGAATGGAAATGGTAGTAAATTATGTACTTCTTAATTTTTCTGAAAGTTTAGTGAATCTGATTAACAGATAGTTTTCTAGTCAGTCTCCCTCCTGAATAAGGTACAGAAAGGGGAAAACAATTGCAACTTTTACAATTTCTTGAGGGAAAAGACACAGACTACATGAGAGGCTGTAACTCTTTATGTTGTTCATCTGAGACTTTAAGTGATTCTCTGGGATGTCTTGTATGTGAGTCATAAGAAGTACATCAGTTTATGTGACAGAATCATGGTTTACATAAAGGGAGACAGAAAAGGAAAGGTGCAGTATTGACAAAATCTTTTAAATTCCAATAAAGCTTACTTTAAGAAACCATTAACGTCTCATTATGCGCCAACTGATAGGATGTGGATTTTATCTTACACAAAATAGTTATTACAATGACTGGGAATGTATGAATAACCTGCAAGGATATGATAATATATCATGTAAAAGAATGATAATAACAGAAATTATATTACAGTTAAATCAGAAACTGAAAAAGCACATAACATAGTATACTTTCTAAACATTCATAAAAATTCCATTTCATAATACTATCCTCTAAATAAACCAATGCCTATGAATTTCATTTTAACACATATTTATCCATTCTAAGAAAACACTGTAATTTTTATAAGAATATCAATTAAGCTATTACAATCAACTTTCAATAATCTGAACAGTTGCATCCATAATACTGCAAAAGATTTACTATATACCATGTCTATAAATCTTACAAACTGATTTACAGCGACCTTTTGATCGACATGCTTATCAATACCATTCCTTTACAACTGTCAGACCAATTACCACATCACCCTTTGATATTTTTAATCTTGCACTGATTTCTTTCTATTCTTATTCTTCTTACGAGCAAACCATGGGGACAGACATCCAAATAGGCCAACTCTTGGTAAATCTTGAAGTGTCAAAAAGTAAGGTGATGCCCTTTAAGAACATACATGAAAGTTATATTAGCTAAAGGAGAGACTGTATGAAGTGGAGTTAACTCCACAGTCACTTATCAATGATACATTCGCAGTGACTCACACACTCTCTGTGGCCTTTGTGCCTTCACGACTCCAGTTAAGTGAGGTTTGTAAACTTATGCCAAGGAGATAAAGGCATAGATGTCAAGGCTATTGCAGGTCTTAATCTCAGGCATAAACAGTCCCATGCTCAAGATTTACCCAATTTTAATCTAGTCTAGAAGAGAAGGAAATGAGAGAGAGAAAAATTAAAAGAACAGCATCAAAAAAGAAACTATTACATAGCTTAATATTGCCTCTTATAATAAGGACATCTGTTAGTAATAAACACAAAAAACAACACAAGTGCTGGGATGAATCTCCCAAATTAAAGATGTGTATGTTCGCACAACCATTTAAATGTTGTGAGATATGTGTTTTCTCAATCTAGTAGATCAGTAACTAAAGAATAGCTACAAAATAAAGTGAAGGAAGCTACTTTACACAAAAGAGAGATTGGGTTTTCAGCAGAAGTAAGAGGAAGTGACCAATTAAGCAAACCATCTTTCATTCAAGCTTATCAAGGATGGGATGAAAAGAGATATCTTTACAATGAATTTCCATTCAAAATAGGGGGATATGGCTCACATTATGTTATGAAGGAAATAACATACTCTAAGAAGAAAGTAAAGAGCTGGCAAAACCATTTAAAAATCTCAATGAAAATTCCTTGATGACATGCCATCTGATCTGTGCCCGACCTTATTATAGTTAGTATTTCATATATGTAGCAACTTACTTTAGGTTTCTATTTAGGTCTTAAACAATATATACTACACTCATTATGAGCAAATTAAATACCACATTTAACATAACATCAAATTATAAGCTGGTCTGACCCAGCCTATGAAAGGAGAGGGAGAGAGGCAGGAATTCCTTCCTGGGGTCTAGCAGTTTGGCGAGGCCTTGACGGTAGCTTAATTTTTCCACTATATTTTTGATACTTCCACTTACATTTCCTATAAATATCTACAATGCAAACGAGTCTGATACGTTCCTAATATTTAATTCAGTCTTTCAAAAATACTGGGACATAAGAGTGATGCTTAGACTTTGGGTTAAAAAACAGTCACTTACGGTCTATCTTTTGTGAAACAGTTTAATCAAATTATTTGCCATACCCTCTCCTACATCTGTGATCTGTTGCATAAAAAAAAGCTTTTATTCAATTTTCTAGAAAAAAAAAAATCCTAAAATGGAGAGAGAATAAAAAACATAATTCCATTTTCTTTTATAATTCATCTAAAAAGTCTCCTATGGAAACTTCTTTACAATGAAGATAATAATGGGAGTAAATAAAAGATCCATAGATGCACATAACTTAATTATTAAAAAAAGTATGACAGTTTTGGGTGGTGATACATAAAGTTGTAGAAAATTACATAAATATATCACACATATCATGTACCTGTTAAAATGAAAAGATAAAATGAGAGTCACTTGCCATAAGATATCTTGAGGTTGTTTAGTGTGTGTTTGTTTGTTTGTCTGTGTGTTTGTTTGCTTGTTTGTTTGTCTGTTTGTGTGTGGGGGGGTCTGTATGTGTGTGGGGGGGTCTGTATGTGTGTGGGGGGGTCTGTATGTGTGTGTGGGGGTCTGAATGTGTGTGTGGGGGGGGTCTGTATGTATGTATGTGTATGTATGTGTGTATGTGTATGTATGTGTGTGTGTGTGTGTGTGTGTGTGTGTGTGTGTGTGTGTGTGTGTGTGTGTGTGTGTGTGTGTGTGTGTGTGTGTGTGTATGTGTGTGTATGTGTGTGTATGTGTGTGTATGTGTGTGTGTCTTGTCTCATTGTACCCAGCTTTTGGCTAGCAACAGAAGTGTCCTTGCATACGTAGCTAACTAAATTCGTGTTCCTCTTGAATTATCTACAAATACAACTCTTAGAAACGACTGTCATTAACAACAGAAACACCCATACAACAGTAGAAATCCTGGCAGAGATATATTAACAATTAAAACCTTACATCTACACAAGTGTCACATGATAAAGCTAAATCAACATTGAATTGCCTTATCCTGCGTGACAATTCCATTTACCCAAATTAACCCATTTCCTTAATGCAATCCCCACCATTCTAGTAGAACACCAGACTAAACTAGACAACATACTTAAAAGAAAGAATTAAAAGGAAAAAAAAATACATAACAGCAATTAAATAGACGAATTTCTCACCAAGGTCACATCCAGGATTACGGTCCGACATGCTACTTCGTTCACGGTTTCAACGCGACTGAATACTTTTCAGAAAACTTCGGCGAGATAAAGGGGGCAGAAGGGCAGTTGTGGGGTGTGGGATTCTTGGGGGGGGGGGGGGGTAACGGGAGAGGGGGAGGGGAGGGAGGGGAGGGAGAGGGGGAGTAAGGAGAGATGGGGAGGGAGGGGAGAGGAGAGGGAAGGGGAGGGTAACGGGAGAGGGAGACGGAAGGGGAGGGTAACGGGAGAGGGAAGGGAAAGGGAGGGGAGGGGAGGGGAGAGGGGGAGGGGAGGGAGGGGAGGGGAGAGGAGAGGGAAGGGAAGGGTTACGGAAGAGGGGGAGGGAGGGGAGGGGAGAGGAGGGGAGAAGAGAGGGAAGGGGGGGAGAAAAGAGGGAAGGGGAGGGGAGAGGAGAGAGAAGGGGAGGGGAGGGGAGAGGGAAGGGAGGGGAGGGGAGAGGGAAAGGGGTGAAGATTGGGAGTGACCAATCACAGGCGAGATTTTGGGAGTGTCTGACGGAGGGTCCAATCACAGTTGAGAATTCCGTGGGAGTGGCGTTGTCTTCGGAAGTTGGTGGATATTTGGTCCAGATTTGATTTAGGGGTTTTTGGGAGGACCGGGATTTTTAGGTGAAGGGGACGTTTGCTTACGTACATGCACACACACACACACACACACACACACACACACACACACACACACACACACACACACACATATATATACACTATATATACACATATATATCATACACATATACATACTATATATATATATATATATATATATATATATATATATATATATATATATACTATATATACATATACATATACATATATATACTGTACACACACACACACACACACACACACACACACACACACACATACCCACACCCACCCACTCACACCCACATGAAATGGAAAAGCAACTCTAGTCAGGGAAACACCAAGTCGATGCATTTCGAGGGACACTGCTGTAGATTCATATTCAGAAGGTAGAGCCGAATTAGATACTTTTTTTGCATATAGCTCTTTTATATCTATATTTATAGCTGTCTTTCTGTCTATCTTTTCTTCTGTCTCTGTCTCTCTCACACTATCTTTCTCTCTTATTATTTATTTTTTCATCTCTCTTTCTCTATCTTTATATATATATATATATATATATATATATATATATACACACACATATATATAAATATATATATGTATACATATATATAAATATATATACATATACATAAATATATACACAAATGTATATATATATATCTATGTATGCATGTATTTTATATATTGCATATATATTAATATATAAATACATTTATATGTATCATGTATTTATATATGTGCATATATAAATACATTATACATAAATATATACAATATATATATATAATGTATATATAAGCATTATGTGTGTAGATATGTATGTGTACGTGTGTGTGGGCACGTGTGCGTGTGCATGTGTGTGTAGTGATGAATACACGCGCGCGCACACGCACGCGCACACACACACACACACACACACACATATATATACACACACACACATACACATCTACACACAACGCACGTGTGTGTGTGTGTTCTCTCTTATTTTGATGATTATCTATGAAGCTTATGCTGCGGGCGCGTGACTATCTCTAAACCAACGCAGATTTGGCAGACAGATTGATCGTAGAATTGTATCGCGTTAGAAAAGCAACAGTGTGTGACTTTCAGCCTTTTTCTTGAAAACAATATTGCACTAAAACTTCCCATGGAATAGACTTTGATAACCTATTTATGGGAAAGTATACACATTGCGTGTGTGTGTGTGTGCGTATATATGGTATTAAGGCCGTGATAAAGAGATCACCATGAAGCAACAAACGATCAAACTGCCATACACTTGCAGACTGTTCTTTGTATTATATAGGCGTATATATGACCAGTCATGTTTTACTGTAACCCCTCTGTTATTTCAATATTAAAGTGATCTTACAGGCTCATCTACTCTGCAAGTGTTACATTCTATCCCTGCCTTGGAATTCATTCATGACACATATTCAATATGTATGTAATATTTTGGTTCCATACTATCATTACAGTTTGGCAACTGTCTTTAACTTTCCTTTAACTTATGTCTGACCGTTTACACAGCATTTTTTAAAAGTTATTAATATGCGAATTCTGATGAAAAATTGGATTTGCAAACCATATGAAGGTGCTGCCGGTATGCCTGGTATTTTTTTCTACGAAATCAGGCGTGAGTCAAAGGTGTGTCATTGGTCAAGTATTTTTTTCATACCTTGCACAGACTGAATACTGTTCAAAACTTTCAGTTAAAGTAAGTTTGAGGCAAAAAATTGTAATATTAAGGTCCCAGATATTAATTTTGATAACGTTGCTATACTTTATATCCTAGTGGTGGCATTAGATGCATTGATTTCGAGGTCAGGGCAAGGGCCTTCAAGTCATCCAGAACTCCAGGGTGTGGGACCTGGAAGTTAACAGACGATTGGCAGTTGGAGACAACCTCTATTAATACGAGTTTCTAGAGATCCTAGTAACTTTATAAAGGTACGGAGTAGAAGCTCGAGTCAGGGTACCCACTGGCCTCTGGGAGCCAACTCAAGCCCGGAATTATTACTACTTCGGCCAAGTTTTGCAGCCAACCTAGGCATGCTAAACTCGCGAGTGTTATTGCCATTGGAACAAAACAAGAAGCTGGGTAGCTGGAGGTGGCTCTGGGGCCAGGGCTGAGTCTGGCTAGTGGAACTTGAGCTTAACTCTGTTCCTTTCAGCCACATTTTATTGCTTTCAAGGGGCGTAGCTGTCAGGACCATGTGCTCAGTTTGGGGGTTCATTTCCAGCTGTTCGCTTAAACAGGGACTGCCAACTCCGTAAACTGTACACTTATTAAAATTTCTTAAGGACAATTCTACTTATTGGGTTGTATTTTCCAGAATCAATCCTTGGTATATGGATGAGACCTGTGGGACGACCTCAAAAGCTGTGATTTGGTGTAATTCAACCAAATGTGTCCCTAGATGACAGAACCCCTGCCTGTAGCCTGCCAAGAGGGACCTTCGTGGTTGGAAGCGAATTATGAATCCATAAATTGAATGATTGATTGATCATTTCAAGAATGGAAGAGTAAGCAAAATCTAAATATAAGTTTGGGTTTACGGTAACTGTAATTCCATGCTACATTGCAAAAAGACAAATATCACTACCCTATTGTAATACTGTCAATAGTTAACTTGTAAAATATATATATATATATATTGTTTTCCAATCTTCTCAGGATAAGGAAATTAAGTACATGAGGACATTGTACATTATATTTGCCCAGAAAAAAAAAACATAAAAGCAATTTGTGAAAGTAATACAATCTTACAGTACACGTACCTTACCCCAAGAGTACTGCATAAGAGCATCTAACAAAGTGGTTTTGCTGAATTATATACATTTTCATGGCTATTTGAAACACAAAAATAATAAGAATGCTACAGAATTAAGCAAAACAAATCGCAGTATAGCTCCATGTGGTATAGTAATTTCCATACAATAGCGCCTATCTCCAAGTCCATTAAAAATGTTTACATTTATGAAGATACGGATATATGCTATAGCATCTAATGTCCAATGGTTAATAATACTGGGATACCTATCCTTTATGGAAAACTTATTAATTTGGTTTTGAAAGAACAACCTGAAGAATTCAGTTTCCTAAATGCAAAGGTCTTCACCTTTAGTTCCCCAGAGATTCTCAGTCAGTCCATCCTTTTGTCAAAGAAAACAATAATCTTCGCCCAAGAAAGGGTGACTGACATATGTTTAAAGTGGTATACCATGGATTACGAATTTGGAATACCTGATAATTGCCAGTGCCAAATACCGAGATGGATACTGCACGAAGAGCAGTCAGTGCCCTGTTCAGCATATATTGTATGTGAGCAGCATGCAGTAAAGAAAGTGCAAATTTATCTTATTCCCAAAAAGGGTTTCAGTAGTGTTATCAATCCAAACAAGAATTAAACTTTGTCTTTTAATATGTTAAAGGACGGTAATTAGTATATCAGTCTCATAGCAGATATAGAAAGACACTACACACCAAGCTGTTAGAAGCTTTCCGAAGTGCTGTTGGTGGTACTTATTGATACTGACTTGTATATGAAAGAGGATGAAATACTGGATATATTTTATATTTGCCAGGGTGAACATGACTCGCTGAAGCAAGATTTTTAGCAATGGGCATTTTAATCTGCATATTAACCACAATTACACGGGTTCTGGTGTGAATTTCATAAGCCTGGGATAAGTGGAGTGGGTGGAAGTTTTAAGAGAAGTAAGTGTGTTGTTGACTTATGTAACACGATTGTGGAGTGAGGAAGGAGCAATGTAGTATTAACTCTCTTAAATTTGTTCTATGTAATTTCAGTGTCTTGGAGAACTTTATGAGTTATCATTTCGAGATAACAGTTGGTGTGCTGTGTGGTGCAGTCGCCAGATATAAACAGGAATCAATTATTAAGTCTGGAAATATTAATGTTTTTTTCTTTCTTCTTTTGTTATAGGCTTTATAATTCTGTATGAACAAATAAAGCATTTTTTGGCTAAATCTTTGTGGAATATCTTAACATCTAGCAAAGACCTGTCAGGGAATACTACACAATTGTTTATGTACGTCTCCTAATCCACGTTTTATTGGGCTAACACGTATGTTTAGTAGTACAAGGATAATTCTCCTCCTTTTGGGGTACCTAACTCTAGCTCTCTAAAAGCACTGTAAGTACCTTCAACTTCATATTTTTGCTTTCTGTTACGTTTGATGTTTATTTTTGCATAACAGGTGTTAGTCCTTCAACTCTTGAAAAGTACAAACTAATGAAGAACATTAGCAGTTGGGGAGGATCTGTCAAAACTGCCTGATTATACTAATCAGTACTCCAGACACATCTAAATAAGTGTAACCTCGGCTCCGGCGATCCTTCTGCAATGCCCTTTTGCTCTACAAATGGTGCTACTCGTGTCATCCGATGGTGCCCCAAGTCCGTCCACTGGTCCCCCTCAACCCTTGTGAATTTCGGGTGCCAAGTGAAATCCTAGTACTTACAGTCTAAAAAATGTTCGTTAATTGTTCTTAAAAAAAAAAAAAAACACACACAAAACAAACAAATATACATTTCTTAGAATATGCCGTTAAACACCTTGAAATTCCTGAAAGCTCGAAGGCTAAACATTTAGTAACAGCACTTTTTGGTGCCCCTTCCCTTAGAGAGCAAATTACGGGCATCAACTGCACAATGGTCAACCCTGTACTGTGTCATACCGCCATTACTCTATTAAATAAGACTACCTTTCCTATTTAGATACACATTTACTTTTTTTCTTTTTGAAAGATGAGTGTGGTCTTCAATCTGGCGAAGAGATGGTTAACATATTTTGTTCGTATGTTTGAAACAGAGACGACGTTAAAGAAACCAGTATGTATTTATTTTGTCAGCCTACAGGGGCGTCATTTGCTTGGATGGGAGAAACTATATTTAGTGGGATCCTTACCCCAAATCCTTAAAAAGGCGTATCAAACGGAGTAACATCCCAGAAGTAAAGAAGTGTTAATCAGGATCACGCCATAGAACAGTTGCTCGGCGTCACTTTACCTGACGCCGCCAGCAGTAGCAAAGCGTCGGTTTACCTGACCCAACGTCCCTACTCGAGCAGTGATTGACGGAGGCAGGTCACGTGACAATGGGCGATTGTTAAATTGACCCGACTGTCGAGAGGAACGTGGGCAGAGATTCTAAAAACTGGCTTCGTCAAAGGTGATCCTCGCTTTGTGTGTAAACTTTTTGAAGTAATTTGGGATGATAATTTAGATGTACATCGCTCAAAGGTCAACAATAAGACTTAATCTTAATGGCTTATTTACCTGATCAGTGAACTGCCCTGCAATAACACCATAAGACCTTGTTGCATTGCATTTCCTGCAGGTATTGACACGTCATGTAGTTTACTCAGACATTTTATGTAAGCTGTTGAAATTTAATGGGTACACATGTACTAATACCCATATTATTATTACGACATATGCCTTTCTCGTTTTTTTAACTACTTGTCTTAGCATATAAAGTTATATATATCCTGCCAGAATATAATGCAACCAGATGGCAAACAATAGGATATAGATCGTTATATATGTTATATTGTCCATTATATATATCATATAATCTAGCAAATTTTGGACAAGTTGCTCTCATTGGAAAGTATGAAAGACTTCCCTTGCTGTCTCCTCCAGGGGACACCAATAACATCCTGTATTAATTGGGGAATGATGATGAGAAGGCGAAATGTACACTCATATACACACGGTTACTCTGTGTGCAAAAAAAACACACTAGTCTTAAGATACAGTGGCAGAAAAAAACTCGCGATGAAAAACGTGTTTACCTTCCGCATCAACTGTTTTGTTTATTTTGAGCTTCACCGTAACACAATGCGATATGAGGAAGGAATCTCTCTGCCTTTTCTCTC
>NC_061819.1:34259559-34264559 GCF_019202785.1 Penaeus chinensis
GTATTGGGGTTGTATTCATTTTGTTTATTTTGATAGCGTTTTATTTTATCTGAAAACTGGCACAATAATTAAACGTTCGCTACATATTGCACTCGTAATATAATTCAAATCAACTTGTATTGCCGCTCATTTGCCAAAGTTCCTCGTGAAAACGACGCAATTAACTGACGTTTCGTAGAAATAAATTATGTAAGAATTGACACAGTTAGGCTTACTGGACTATTTTTATGTGCACATTGTTTAGATATGCCCGGGTATGTCGAAGGTTGCTTTGATTATGTAATTAACTATGTGAGCTAAATATACGTCAAAAAATAAGTAAATGACAAGGAAGCTATACAATTTGCCCGTTTTCCTTTGGTACTGCTGGAGCTGTGGGTGGAGCCTACAGATATAAGCTCCGCCCATCAGCTGAACAGGCGGATGCATGAGTGGAGATAAAAGGCCTTTATGATAGCCTGATCTCAATATGTCTTCATTTGTAATATTTTTTCACTTATCTAACATGTTATGGGGATATTAATTGTACAAAATGGTAATTTTTGGGATACGATTGAACTTCGTGATCCATATTCGGTCACCAATGCCTGACAGAAGAGTGACGTCAAAAACACCTTGAACTCTGGCATGTTCGCGCATGCGCTTGATCAGCTGTTAGACAATAGACGAGTGAATACGCGTCATCAAAATACGATGTATTGACTTGGTGTTCGACCATAGACGATCCGACTCTACTTTTGGAATCCTTATTGGATATTCTATGAATTTTTAAAAGTCTTCAATGCTTTGTAGTTGGTAGTAAGCGCCCTCTATAAATATCTCACACAAAGCTGGGTTTTATTTGTTTTAGTTTCTTTATATTGTTAAATTGAGATAGAAATGAAGAAGGCGAGAGAATAAAGGACGCACAAAACTCCTGAAACGTAAATCGTGAGAAAAGACACTTGATTCGGTAATGAAGACGCCCGAGACGTTGTAACGAGAGCCGTGCGAGGTGTGCAGTATGTTGGAGCTTGAGGTTTATCCAGAACAGTCGCTGAGCTCTGAAAAATGGGAGTTTGTTTTAGGTGAGTTGCTTGTGCTGCAAAGGGAACTGTTGTTTGCTTTCATTGTTTACATGAATTACAGCTGAAATGTTTGTGATACATTGTGCCAATCCTAAGATATTCTGCGATGTTTTGGCATCGTGTTGATGTAGACAGTGGTGCAAATACTGCCTTTCTTTGTTGTCTTTGGGATGTAATTCAAGTTATTTTTTTGTATCAAGCTTTGTGTTATTCAAGGTAACCAGATAACATTGATCATTTTACAAGGTTAATGACATATAGTGTGGCGACTTTCACTCTTATGTGGTTCATATGACGGAAACAACAGGCTTGGCAATTGCTGTATGAGCAGCCACTAGTCATCACAAAAGAATGTAGGAAAATGAAACAATGGAAGGCAAGAAAAAAGGGAAACAGATAAAAAGAAACTTATTTATAAACAAAACAAAACAAGGATTTAGTTGAATGTAGAAGCGATGAACATTCTGCAGGACTTGTTAGTAAAACTGTATTGATTTTATTGTCAAAATAGTATTGAAAGATACTCCAATTACTTTCTTGTTCAGTCTTTGTTGTTTATAAACAATATAGATGGTCAAGGTACAAGTTGAGCAAACAATATAAACAGTGGCAAGCTAAAAAGATATTGATACTGACAATGTTTAGAGTTTGATTATAGATCTCTTATAGGAATATATAATTTATAGCATATAATTAAAGAAATTATTTGATTGCCAATTTGAGAATGTATCCATTTGAATTCTGTTGTATTTCCGGTATTTATAAAAATGACGTGGAGGAGAGGTTTAATTGTTTACTTGTTTTAGATGACAGGATTTAATCACAGTAGTTGACTTATCAAGTCTTTGTAGATAAGATTTATTTGTTAATTTTTCATCAGAAGATTGCAAGAGTGATTGTGGCCTTGCCTCTACTTTATACCTAATAGTGTTTATATCACCTATTCTTTATTGTCATGATATTAGTTTCCCGCTATCTCTTTGCAATGGATTATTTATTTATGTATCATTTATTTATGCAAACTTCAGGTTGAGTTGATAAGGTTAAACAAGGAAAAGGAATAATGACAGATACTATGTGTTTATCTAGCGATTATCTGAAGTACCAAAATACATGAGAAAAGGGGGTCATGTCTGAAACTGTAATGGTATCATAACCAAATATCCAGCTGATAGATTCTCTCCTTTTAACCTGAAACATATATAGCTATAATATATAAGAAAGAAACTGTATAAAAGGAGGCTTAGAGGTATTAATAAGTTGATTGCATTGATAAGAACCTAATTCATGTAATGGAGGAAGATAAACTATGATAGTAATTAATAATAGCACCCAGATTAATGAAATCCTCATGACAAATCACAAATTTTTTTGAAGACAGATATGTTCTTAAATTCAAATTATTTTGTTCTTAAAGGTTAACTACATACTCAAAGAAATTTCCAATAATTATCTCCTAAAGTATAATACAGTAAAAATATTTTTTTTTGTAATATATATGTCTCAGTCTTCTCAAGGTGCCTCATTTAGAACTGCATGGTGTTTCCCTTACTATATGGCATCACAAATATTGAAATGGTTCTATAGTTTCCATAAGATCAAAATACGTTAAGTCAGATGCCGAATGCACATCCAGAAAGATCATTATCTGCCTTCAGAGAGGTTAAAGTGCATGGTCACCAAAATATTTTCTGGGTCCTCTGTACCAAGACTCATCCTCTTCATTTTCCTCTCTTAATGTGTTGTCAGATATAAACTCCTCTAGGTAATGCAGATATAGTCCTACTGCTGGTACATGAGTCAATCTCTGAAGTCCTGTTTACCAAGAATGTGGCAGATTGCTTAAAATTCCCACAGCCCCATTCACTGTGATAGTGCTAAGCCTGCTCAAAATTGATGGGATTTTTCCTGCACATTAGAAAAGAAAAAAAATATGAATGAGACATATGTAGTGTCCACTAATAAATATAGTACTCTGTGACAGGTTTCCATTAGCCACACCCATGATATCACCCCACCCACCCCTATCCACACTTCTTCTATAGGCCCTCCAGTGCTTGAGCCAATCTTACCATTGTGTTTTCCTGCATCTCTCTTGTTGTGAATGAAATGTAGTAAGTTGTAATTTTGATGCTGTATGGCATATATCATCCAGCCAATCCCAGATCTTTTTCTCCCCCACATTCCCCCCCACCACACACTAGGCTATACTGTTATATATGATGGCATTGCCTCCTGGAATACAAATGAGACAGCCGTAAAAAGCTGACACAGGCCAGGCTGTATCTAGAAGGCCCGGGCGAAGCTAGAACTTCGTAAATCTCAATCGCATTGCATCTCCTTGAATATCATTGTAGCATTTATACCTGTTGATAATTTTGAATACATTTAAATACACATTTCATTATTTTGTATGATGAAAAAATATATGTATGTTTTATTTACAAATTCATATATAGTGTTTTGCCATTTTTTTTTATTCAAAAGCAGGGGTTAACTGTGATTAAATTTTTTTTGACTTGGTGAAAGTTGAAGAATTATGTGGCTTGGGGGACAGATGGGTTGAAAAGTTCTTAGGGGTTAGCAAAGAGATAAAGGCAAAGTTGTTTGTTGTTGAGGGGTAGGAGCTCCCCTTTATGGGTTTAACCAAGAGCTGTTGCATAGTAGGTCTTTAATGTGCTCATTATGTATATATGCATATGCACACATGTGCACATGCATACGTGCACACACACACACACACACACACACACACACACACACACACACACACACACACACACACACACACACACACACACACACACACACACACACACACACACACACACAATGTACTTTCTGTAGTGATTGCATGTTCCTTTTCTCTTTTTCTGCAGTTCACTAGTAGGCCCTCTCAACCACTGTGACCAATTTTGTACTATTCTTGATCATCCATGAAAAAAACAGCAGTAATTCAGTAGGCCTAGTATGCTTAATAGTGTAAAAAATTTACCGGTGGGTATGTATTGAATACAGTCCCTCTCTCATTCATTCTCTCAATCCTATACAGTAATCTATAATTGTAATATGATGTTAGAGGGTGTCTCTCTTTAGGTGTATGATCAGTACAGTACAATAAACACAATTTGTTATATATTTTAGTGTACAGTTGCTTTATATAAATCACTCATTTAGTTAAAGTGAAAAGGACTTCATGGCTAAAATAGTCAGTGATAGCATTTTTAATCTGTTAAATTACTTATCTTTAACTGACATGATCCAGAATTTCTTGTGTAGGCTGATGTGATTAGAGTGAACCCTACATTTTCTGGGAAAACCTATGTCAGTCCCTCCCCACTTACCATCCAGCAAAATAGAGGACCCTTGCAGAATCAGGGGTTTAGTTGTGAGGTGGGGGGGGGGGGAGAAAAATAGTAGAAAATCTATTTGATTTTTGCCTAAAGTAAAATGAATATACATACTGTGTGATTTAGTAGCAGTTTACTCACCCAGATGATGTACTATGTGTGATTGTGGTTGCCTCATTGCCTCACCACAATATGATGTTTAAAGTCAGCAAACATCCTCAACATCTAGGACACAGCCTTGGACCTTATTTGATTATAAAACACCAAGGCATATATCCCACGTCATAAGTTAATATCAAAACCAATACAGCAATCACACACACATCTTCATGATACAAGAACTAATTTTGAACTGCCTTGACTTACCAAACTTCATGATGCTATTAATGAGCAATGTAAAACCATCCTTACTTGTGATTGGCCTGTCAATTTAAAAGTAGTTTTCATTGGTTATTGTCTATAATTGAATTGAATGTCCAGAGTATTTTTTTTTTTCTGATAGATGGATATTTTTTTGAGCAGGTGTGCATTAGTTGAAACCAAAAGCATATCAAATTATTATTTACCAGTGAATTATGAAGGT
>NC_061819.1:34272059-34277059 GCF_019202785.1 Penaeus chinensis
ATGAAGATCCACAACGCACGTGCACGGAAGGCTACGACGCGCTCAGATTTTTTCTTTAACTACTTCACGTTGGGATTAGTAAGCATACTTTGTGGACTTACTAGCACTTAAGGTTTGAAGTGGCACTTGTTAATGATTATGCTAAAGATGCTGTTATTGTAATTGGCTGGCTTTGCTTAGAGAGGCTTATACATACTTTCTCTGTATGTAAGCCTTATTGTACCTTGATGTGGGAATGCAGGTGTTAATGAAGAAAATGATAAAATATATTTCCTATCTGTAATATCTGTCAAGTGATAGATAGACAAAATCAGCACAAGAATCCATATTTTACTAAAAAGATTTTTAATGTAGGATAGTGATAGTTTACATAACTACATTTAACCCATTGGCGACGGGTATAGAAAATTAAAAAAAACTCTATGCTCTGGCGAACCGTGGCAATACGCCCGAATCATTGCCTCGGACAGCCGCACACCACATTTCGGGTGTATTGTTATGACGCCTATAGGCGTGACCCGTAGCCATTGGGTTAATATGAATAGTAGTATCAAGTATGGCATGCTTATAAGAAATGGTAGTACCAATAGTTACAGTGAAAAAATGATAATTTTCTATATTTGTCATTGGCATGGCAGGTCCACCCTCGTGTCACTGGCTTTACATAGTTTTTCTAATAGTATCATTTGCAGTGTCCTTACCATGATGTAGACATGCACACCAGCTTTGATAATACCAAATTGTTATATTTCATATGTGTGTGGCAGACTAAAGATTTGAAATATGATAATCATTCACCAGCAATACATTAGTTGATAAAACACTTAGAGTAGAGTTAATGTTAAAAGTGTAAAGAAGAGTTCTGTAATCTAGATGATCTTGATAAAGATAATTTCAGAATGTTATTAGACATAACTATTTTTTTTTTTTTTTTTTTTTTTAGAGCAATGTTGTTGTTTTTTTAAGTAGCATATTAACATGGCTGTTTTTCCCTTCTCATGTTAAAGGATATACTGTTTGATGCCAAGACACAGCGAGCCAAGAAGTTTGTCCTCCACACAAACTTCCCTGGACATTATAACTTCAACATGTATCACCGTTGCGAGTTTGAGCTGCCCCTCACTGTTCCCCGGCAGCCAGAGGACACAACTCAGCTCATTGATTTGCCATCCACTATCACGGTAGGTGTTGTTGCTGTATCTTGGGAGGAAGGAAGGAACACAGGTAGTGAGACTCAACATTTTCTCTCTTTCTCTCTTTTTCCTGTTTTCCTGTATTCTGTTATTGCATTTATGTTTGGCTTGTTCATGAAGCAGAATTCTTTTTTAAAAGCTCACCTTAATGCATGATATATGTCCTAACTCTTCTTAGTTTCCCTAAAGCAACACTACATTGCAGCCTTTGCTTTTAAGCATAGTTAGTAAACAGTTGCTTTCACTAACAGATTTTTCAGTTTTTATATTTTAAATGGAAAAAAATAATTGTTAGTTAATGTTAGTTTAGAATAGGTGGCACATTTTGTATCATTTTTTTCTTTTACTTTTTTCCAACGAGAGTGAAGGCTATGTGGCTTCCATATGCATATACTTTCTTTTTATATATGTTTCATGATTGTCCTCACTGACTTTCCTAACACAATTTTATTTACTTTTTTACTACTCCTGATCGATGAATCTGCGGTGGCCTCTGACTGACTGAATTTAATACTTAACAACTCAACTTATGCTCACATTTTAACTTGTGAAAATGGTAAGACATGATGAAGAAAATGGATAGTAGAGTCTTCTTCTTTTCCATATTTTTACTTTTTTTTCACATATTGGTTCTTAATTATAGTCACTGTGGAACCAAAGGGTACAGAAAAGATGGTTTGCATGGAATCCATGAAAAAGGTAACTGTAATATAGAGATATATAAAGAGATGACAGGATTGGAATCGTGAACTCCATATCAATAAGAGTATAGCTAGATGAATTTGTTTTGTATTACTTAAATTTTTTTAATTGGTTTGTTTTGCATTCTTGTAACTTCCTAAAGTATTTCAGTATTTGAATCATAGATCAGAAAATTTGAAAAAAAAAGAAAGAATGTGGATTTTAGAAACAAGACCTTCCCCAAAATACACAGGTCCAGAGTGTGACGTTATGGGACACGCTGGGATCAAGGATCAAGCCGCGAGGAAGGCCTGTTGTCCTGCATCGTTCTTCCTCCACCAACACCTCCAACCCCTTTGGCTCAACGTTTTGCCATGCATATCAAGATATTATATTTGAGGTTTGTTACTCTTTTTGCTGTTTTGTGTAGTTTTGCAATGCAGGTGTGCTTCTGTGTGTGTGTGTATGGGGGTGGGGGTATATGGACGTGTGGTAGCATGTAAGTGTTATTATTATATGGAAGAGATGGCTAAGTGTAGGAGAACCCTTTTGCCATATTAACATTATCATTTAACAGTGAGGTTTCTGGCACATATACCATTTTCTGGAAGATTTTTTCAGATCTCTCTTTGGAAGACTAAATTTCTGAATCCAATTTTCCCAAATTTAATGACGTTTGATTATTTGTGTTACTCCAGCAGTTTAACTTGTGTTCTTATTAGTTTTCTTTCGGTTCACTCATTACACTAGTCAGACTTCCATAATCTGTTCTTATACAGTACATCATTTGATTCATCTCTTAAATTTTTTTTTTTTTTTCCAGCAAAGAGCAATAACTGATTTTTGTATGAGCTGCTAATGCGTCTCTATCTTTGTGTTTGATTCACTGCCACTTGTTAGCAGTTCATCTGGTACTGCATTTAACCTATCATTTAATTTCCTCTCAAACACTTCCACAGAGCTCTGAGTTGTGTTTTGATATTTTTTTGCATACTACGAAACTGTCTTGGCCCATTGAAACTTTGATTACTCGTTTTTCTTAATCTGTATGTTTGAGCAGTTATCTCGGAATGAAAGCTTGTTCTTCCCAGTTTGGGGGAGTGTCTTACTTTGACCCCCCTCCCCCTCCCCCACCTCCCTCATCTACCTACCTTGGATGTGGTGAACAATTTTCAACGAGCTTCCATACGTTTATAATGAAGTGTATTTTTTTCTTTCTCTGTAAAGAGGAAAGATCATCTCCCCGAGTCTGTCAGCAAGATTATTGCAAAGAAACAAATAAAACACATGAAATCAAAGTTATTGTTTTTAATGTAACACTAATAAGCTACCTCAAAGCTTGATGTATCTTGTGGTTATTTTTTGCATACTTGAATATATATATATATATATATATATATATATATATATATAAAATTTGATATCATGATCTTCACTATTTTAGTTCTGTTTTATTTGTAATTTATTCATACCCGCTCCACTTTTCCCCAGGTTATGGCGAATGGACATATAGCATCGGTAACTTTATATGAGAGTGAAGAGGCTGCATAGTACTGGGCTTAGGGAGAGATCTAGAAGATGCTGAGAATCACACGGACGTCAGACGGAGGGATGTTGTGCGAGCGGGGATTGAAGCCCCAAAGCAAGCAAGACCGTCGTAGATCTCACGCAGAAGAGTGTATTGTCCAAGAATGGCAACCTTGGATAAATACGAGAGTCTGTGATTTGAATGACTAAGTGTAACATTCGGTATATGATCTGTCTCCTTGAAAATGATATGTGTACAAGCAAATGCGTGTATATATACTGGAATGACCATATATACATGGATATGTATGCACATAAGGAATTGTTTATACTTCACTTTATATACATATATATATATATATATATATATATATATATATATACATATATATATAAATATATTTATGTATATATATGTATGTTAATATATATATGTATATATATGTATATGTAAATATATATATATATATATATATATATATATATATATATATATATATATATATAAATAAATATGTAATATATATGTATATAGATGTATATATGTATGTATATGTAAATGTATATATATATATATATATATATATATATATATATATATATATATATATATATAAATATATATATATATATGTACATGTATATGTATATGTGTATATATGTATATGTATATATGTGTATATTTAAGTATGTGTATGTATATATATTGTGTGTATATATATATATATATATATACATACATACATACGTACATACATACATACATACATGCTGCATACATACATACATGTGATTTACAGGGCTTTTGTATCCCCCTCACATTTTTTTTTCTTTTTTTTTTTTTTTTTAATTCTAGTTATAAAGATAGGCATTTCTCTTCAGGACATAAAGGTGATTAAAGAGATGATTATGCTGATTGTTTTTTAAATTTACAGTAGAGAGAGTGTTAAAGAAAAGTGAGACTGTAATAGGTACACTTCTGAATTTATTTTGATAAAGTGTGTACCATAGGCTATACGAGTGGTGTACATACTGAACATAGTTACGTGTTATAAGGCCAATTATAGGGGGGATGTAGTGTAAGAGACTGCTTATTGGGATCTGTGTGGAACGGATTTTCTCAAGAGAGTATTGGGGAGGTTAAGAGAAAAGTTATATATAGGCCAAAAAAAAAAAAAAAAAAGGAGAAAAAATATATGTTTACATATAAATATTTATAGATGATTATATGGAAAAAGTGACTTGAGAAACGGTATTTTTTCATTTAATTAGAGTGTGACTTAGATTTATCATGATTTCATTTGTTCTTTAATGCATTTCTGTACACTGTTGCAAGAGAGTGCTTACCCAGACAACTTATTTTTGATTTAGGATTCCATTAACCTGTGTGTGATCACTCGGTTGATTTTTAGCATGAGAGCTTTTGCAGCCCATTGGTCTTTAGAATTCTAAGGAAAGCACTTGATATGTAATGTATTTGTCAGTGCAAATATTTGTGTGCATTTGTATGGACTTGGGCACGCAAGGAGTGTGACACGGTTTCTTTTGAGTTAATATACCTCTTGAAAAAGCCTTAATTTGTAAGAAAGGATGATTTAC
>NC_061819.1:34282059-34284559 GCF_019202785.1 Penaeus chinensis
AAAATAAAATAATTGTAGGATTTACATCTACACCAGATATAGATGCTGATACTATCTAATGACTTCATCCCATAATTATTGTGTGAAAAACGTTACAAAAAAAAAAAAAAACTAAATATAAAACAAACAAAACAAAGAAAACGAACATGCATAATTAACTGCCATATGGTACTCTCTGAACCTTGATATCGGCTCGATTTGTGATTTAAAGATTAAGGGTTTGTAAACGGTGAGCCAACCATAGATAAGATTAGTTTTAAGCTCCTCTTTATATTATATTATATATATAGAATGGTTGTTTCCCCCCCACCCCCAACCCCCTAAACATAGGCAAGACGTTTTAACGGGCTCAGAAAGTATTTTAAGAGACGGCAAAAAAGAAAAAAAAAAGAAAAAAAAAAAGAAAGCTGTTTGTAAGTGTATATTTTTTCTCTGCTGTTCCAGTATTTATTGTTTACAGTTTGTAGACTGCTAATGCATATATTAAAATGAAATAATGCATTCAGGAGTGTCATGCGTGATACCTGGAAAGAATGTTTGGTTCTTCGTGGGTTCATAGCTCGCCTGAAAAAAAAGTAAAAAGATCTCATTTAAAAGCCAAAAAAAAAAAGATGATTTTTTCCTCTTTTTTTTTTTTTTTTTTTTTTTTTTTTTTTTTTTTTTTTTTTTTTTTTTTTTTTTTTTTTTAATATCTTACTCTTAAGCTCATTAATATCTTAGGTTTTATTGTTATAAGTTGTATCACATTTTTTTTTTCTATTAATCTTTTCACAAAAAATAAAGTATATACAGTTAACGATGTGATCTGATCTGTGTGCGTGTGTGTGGACAGATTCCTAGCATTAAGTTTTCTTGCTGGTAAGATTGTATATCTGGTGTAAAGAAAAAAGAAAAAAAGGTGAAAAAGAAGGTTTTTAACCCCTGTGGTCAACCAACCAACAAGTACATACAAAATAGCTATGTTGCAAGTTCATATATTTAGATCCTTGTGAGTCTCCACCTCTCCTTCCCTGGAGGTGAAATTACCTTGTTTTATTACGACGTTTTTTTTTCAATATTGTAGATAGATGACCTCTGATAGACTTAGAAAAAAAGAAGTTATGAACAATATAAAAACTGGGTAATTTTTCCTCTTTCCAATTCATTACATAGTTACAATAGTATCGTTTTATTTATTTTTACCCCATAGTATTTTTGTGAACTATGTGACTTGTAAAGAGCTTTTTTTTGTAATTTCAGTGGCCTTATGTAATTGGTTCTTATTCTTAAACATTTGGAGTGTTTAATGAGTCTGTAACATGTACTTAAAAATAGAACAAAAGATATATATCACCTTTTCATAATTATGAGTGAAATGAAACCACATGTTAAATTTTCAGTCTGTGATGCATATGTAAACCATTTCATGACAAATTTTCCAAGTTAATGAATACAGCTTGCATATAGCAGTTTATATTAAAACTGCAAACACATGTAAATAAATTATCCTCTCATCTTAATCATTTTATTACTCTGATGAAGCATCTGATGTTGTGTCCAGTGATGCATACTCTGTGGATGCATTTTTAAAAAAATCATGGAAATAATGAAAGTTTTGGAAGAGAAAGCTGGAAGCTATGTACAGTAATTTCTTTCACTTTCACAGTGTGGTTGATATTTTATTATTAGTGTTGGTTATATCAAGGCTGAAGATCTTTACAAAGTGTAATGGCTTGTCAGATGATTCCCCAAAATTGTGTAATTTATCAGAAGCACTCTCAGTTTGTTTTCTTAATTGAGCAGCATCTTATTTTTATACACCGGTATAAAGATATTAGCAGTACACTTTTCTAAGGACTTACTCTGTTAACTGTTGACTGTTCCTTGTTAGCCAGAAAATGATGCTTTATAAGTTTCGAGAAAGTTTTGTGTGCTGTGTGTTGAGAGCTACAGTTAATTAGTTTTGAAAAATCTCTGTACTGTATTACGGAACTGAAGTGTAATAATGAAGAAGTGATTAATGAATACAGTCACTGGTAGGAGCTCTTTAAGTGCTTTGTGTATCCTCACATGTGAAAAGGGAATATTAAGAAAAACTACACTCGTATTGGAGAAGAAAGAGAAGGAATCATATATTGTGGAAGTTGAAGAGTGAAAAAAGCAGTTTCTTACTTACAGGTGTTGATGGTGATTATGTACAGGAATTAGAAAGAGTGGCTGTAAGGATAATGCAGATGTATGTTATGGTATTTCTTTACTAGGTTCTCACTCTTCATCATACTCTTAGTGATTTTAAATTTTTTATATGATTCAGTCTTACTTCTAAAGCAAATAAGAATAATGCTTCTTGACTGATATTTTTTATATACATATGCTTTGGCCTATATAACTTCTAAGGCATAATCTATTAAATGGGATACCGAAAAGAGAGAAAGAAAAAAACAAAAACAATCTGCATTATGAGCTACTGCCATTAAAAAAAAATATGTTTGCTTTTAATACAGATAACATATATAGGTAA
>NC_061819.1:34294559-34304559 GCF_019202785.1 Penaeus chinensis
TGATGTATATATATACAGTTCCCATTTTATTTGTCTGTCTGTGTGTCTCTCTCTCGTTGAGTATTTCTATGTATCTGCGAAAAAAAAGGAAAAAATAACAAAATAGTATATTTTCACTTTAATAAATATCAAGAAATATTTAAATCGTACGTCACTGTTAGCAAAATGAAAGTAAGAACGAAAAAAAACAAACACACACACACACACACACACACACAAACACAAACACACACCGAAATATAAAGTACACGTATATCTTTAATGTTAAACCCTGTACACAAAACACATACCTCAAAAATAATGAAAAAAAAAAAAAAAAAAAAAATTAACCTCGTATCCCTTACCAATGGCGCCCGGAAGGATAGACCCCGTTTCTGCAAATCGCGCCAGGATCTTGGACACGCAGCCATGGGAAACCAGAAGGTGCCTCGAGATGTCACAGGGGCGGTAGCCGAGGAGTGCCAAGTGGAGGATGCGCCAGCGAGTCACGACTGGGAGGGGCCGGCCGTTGGCATAGTGGCCACCCAACTGATTCACGCCGCAGCGACCACCTGGGATTGACAGTATGGTGCTGTTATTGTGATGTTATTGCTGTTATTGTGATGTTATTGCTGTTATTGTGATGTTATTGCTGTTATTGTGATGTTATTGCTGTTATTGTGATGTTATTGCTGTTATTGTGATGTTATTGCTGTTATTGTGATGTTATTGCTGTTATTGTGATGTTATTGCTGTTATTGTGATGTTATTGCTGTTATTGTGATGTTATTGCTGTTATTGTGATGGCATTGCTGTTATTGTGATGTTATTATTGTTAATGAGATGTTATTTCTGTTATTGTGATGTTATTGCTGTTTTCATGATTTTATTGCTGATATTGTGATGGAGGTTTACTTATTATTGTTGTTGTTATTGTTAGTACAGCAACGTCAGGTATGATAACAACAATAATGATAATATTCATGATAAAGTAATAATGATAATAATAATTATAATGAAGGTGATTGTTACTATCTTCATTGTCGTGCTTTTAATACTATCAGTATTATAATCATCATCACCGTCATTATCATCATCATCATCATCATTATTTTCATTACAGTCAATGTTATAACTACCATCATCATTGCCAGTATTGATGTTATCATTATTATTGTTATTATTATTATTATTACTATTATTATTATTATTATTATTATTATTATTATAATTATTATTATTACTAATTTTGTTATTATTATTATTATTATCATTAATGTATTTTTTATCATTATCATTATTTCTATTATCATTTTCTTTATTATTTATGTCATCATTATCATTACCGTTATTATGATTATTATTATTATTATTATTATTATTATTATTATTATTATTATTACGTCATATTTGTTATTGTAATCATAATTATTATTGGTATTTTCACTATTATCCTTATTATTTTTTACTATAGTAATAATAATAATAATAATAATAATAATAATAATAATTGCTATTATTGCTATAATAGTTATTACTAATTATCATTGCAAATATTATTATTAGTCAACAGTATCTTCATCACTATCATTATATCGTTATTATTATTATTATTATTATTATTATTACTACTACAACTACTACTACTACTACCATTATCATCATATTATTGCATCATTATTGATATTGTTGTTATAATTGCTATTATTATCATTATCATCATCTTTACTATCATCATCCTCGTCATCATTATTACTATTCTTACCAGCATCACTATCAACAAAACTCGTGAGAAATCATTCACTTGAATACTTATTCATTATTTTTCACCATTTTAAAATCTGCCATGAATGTGTCATACTCACTCCTTTGTGAATATATGTGTATCTTTAACAAAAATCTATATTCAGATAGCCCGGGCTCCTATGAACAAAATAGCTCTAAACATTTATATAGTCATGTTTACCTGCTTAATCCAGCCAGCTTTGATCAGAAATATGTAAATTCAGATTGCTTGTGAAAAATCGATATCAAAGCTTTAATCATGTATTAAAAACGCAATTAATCGAGAAACTTTGCGATTATTTCGAAAAATAATATTGGTAATAATAATAATAATAATAATAATAATAATAATAATAATAATAATAATAATGATAATAATAATAATAATAATGGTATTGGGAATGGTAAATGCTAATAATAAGAAAGAAAAATACATAATTGATTTTCATTATTATTGTAACAATTATAGAAGGAAAAATGATAATGCTGAAAACGGTGAAAATAATGATAACAATTGTCGTATTGCTGAGCTACCAACAGCATTATTACCAGGAACAATTTCTACAAAGACCTATTACTTACTCTTCCTCCTAACTTCTAAAAAAGCAGTCACACTATCTTCATGCATTAACAATACTACAGACGCAGCTGCTATATTAGTGAGAAAATCAGATTGGTTATGTTGATAAAATGTATTCTAACAGTTTTGATTTTTTGTTAAGCGAGTCTTCAGATGCCAGAGAGACTGACTGATATATATCTTTACGTGTTCAGGAATGAACGCATTCGGTATCAGAAGACCATAGTCAAAAATTGTGTCCTAGACGCTGTTCCTGTACACTTCATGATCTTTTACATTCCGTTCTCTGGAGTGCATTATGTTTCTGTTATAGTTACGTCGTAATATGTCTTTTATTATATAGCGGCAATATTTACGTCGCCCGTAAAGTTTCTCCCTACTTGTGTGACAAACCCATCACCGTCACATGTTACATACGAGTTCTGTTCGCAATGCAACTAGGTGATCGAGGGAACTACTTGCAATTGGCGTGTGGCGTGCGTCAGTTTGGAGAAATAGTCCGTCTCTACCGTGCTTTTAGTCCGAAGTGAACTGAAGGACCTCTTACCCTTCTACAACTTGATTCTATAAACGCAAACACGGGAGACTGTGTAAATTCAAACGTCCGTTGATGTATACCGATTAGCTCTGTTCAAGTTTAGATGTCGGTGACAATGACCCGAAATTCGCCTCAGGACGAACATTTATCATGGAAAGGGAGATGATGGAATATGAAATTGAAGAGTGAAGGAGGTTCATGTTTCTTTTACAGCTATGAATGTATTACTTATGTATTACTTTCTCTGGTAGAAAGAATTATGGTTCACAGTGATATTCATTTTCATAGAAAGGCTTCTTGCTTTAAACGTAGTACAAAAAGACTGATTCACTGTCTCAGAATGTAGTTTTTTAAGGCTGTATTTTTCCTTAATATCGTCACCATCAATATAAAAAAATAAACTTCCTCTTTTTGGAATATTAGGTACGAAATATGCAAATCACATTTCATAGTGACAAATCAGTAGTTTCCCTTTTATTTGGATTACAAAAGTCTAATTTATATTAAAATGGGACAGATTGGAACATTACTCCCCTAAATGCGATACAAATGAAGATAATGTATATGATGTAAAATAATCTAAAATAAGTCTTTACATAATGGTTAACTTAACAACTGAAAAAAATGCATCAAAAGTATAAATCGCGTAAACTGATACTAAAGGCAATTTTTTTTTTTTTTTGATAAATATGATAAAACTGAGGGATTTGCGTCCCAAAATGTACAACAGAAGAATAACTTGAGTTAACACAAAACAACATATTCGGATATATAAACAAGGATTTTCGAAAAGTGGCACAAGCAAGAACACTCGTAGAATGATAGGTATTATTATTATTATTATTGTCATTATTACTGTTATTATTGTTATTATTATTATTATTATCACTGTTATTATTATTATTGTTATTATTATTATTATTGCTATTATTTTCATTATTATTATGTGTTACTATTTCTATCATTATAACAATACTGATAGTAATAATAATGATAATGATCATAATAATAATAATGATAATGATACTGATACTGATACTGATAATGATAATAAAGAATAATGTTAGTAATAATAATAATAATAATAATAATAATAATAATAATAATAATAATAATGATAAAAATGATAATAATGATCTCTCAACACCGCCATGGAAAACAGTATCACAACTTGCTATGTAATTCTTGCCCCTTCATGTAGACCTCGTCAGAGTACCGAGTGCTTACCACGATCGCATTCGGTATTAAGAGTGATGATTATGGTGATAACAGTGATATCACGTATAGTAACTGCTGATAATGATAATATTGATAATGGGAATATCAAAACCTATCAATACTGGTAGTTGTAGCAGAATAAATGATAACGAAAGTGACGTTAATGAATATAACTGTAAGTATCAGTGCAGGACTGATATTTAAATTTATATTATTCGCATGATGATAAGAATAATGACCATAATTTTATGGAAGAATGATTAAAAATTCAATAAAACAATAATTCCGTTTTAGTTTTATTTTGTATATATTCAACGCAAAGATCTTGCTTTCATCATCATCATCATCACCACCAAAACAATTATCATTATTATCCTTATCATTATTATCCATATCATTCTCATTATCTTTGTATCGCTTAGTGTACCTCTTGGGCACTAGATATTTGCTTGAGAGCGAACTACAACCCACAACCTTGGGCCTCAAGCACCTTTCCGAGAAGCAGCCTTCCGTAACAGCCCAGTCCAATGCTTCATACCTGCTCGTTTAGTCCGAGGTTCCGAGTTACAGGTAAGCAGACCTAACGTGCCTATCACTACTGGTATCGCCTTTGCTCTCATTATCATGTTATTATTATTATTATTATTATAATTATAATAATAATAATAATTATTATTATTGTTACTATTATTATTATCATTATTATCAAATTATTATTATTATTATTATTATTATTATTATTATTATTATTATTATTATTATTATTATTATTATTATTATTATTATTATTATTATTATTATTATCATCATTATTATTATTACTATTATCATTTTTATTTTATTATCATAATATTATTATCATTATTATTATTATAATCATAATTACTACTACTGTTATTATTATTTATAATAATAATATTATTATTATTATTATAATTATGATTATCATCATCATTATTCTTATTTTAGTTATTGTTGCTGTTATTATTCTTATTATTATAGTTATTATTATTATTATTATTGTTATTATTATTATTGATTATTATTATTATCATTATCATTATTGCTGTTATTCTCATTAGTATTATTATTATTATTATTATTATTATAATAATAATTATTATTTTTATTATTATTATTATTGTTATTATTAATATTATCATTATCATTACTGTTCTACCATCATCATTATCCTCATTAATATAATCAATATCATTATTTTCATTGATATTATCATTAATCATATTATTACTGTCATTATCATTATTGTTACTACTACGCCTCCTATTATTATTATTATTATCATTATTACTATTATCGTCATCATTGTTGTGTTGGTGGTGGTGTTATCTCTACCGTTATTATTATTATTATTATTATTATTATTATTATTATTATTATTATTATTATTATCATTATTATTATTATTATTATTATTATTATTGTTATTGTTATTGTTAATATTATTATTATCACTCCTACTACTTTTATTATTACTATTATTAATATCATTAGTATTATTATCATTATTGTTATAATATTGATAATAATAATGATAATAATAATAATAATGATAGTAATAATAATGAAAATAATAATGATTAATATTTTTTATTATTGTTGTTGTTATTATTATCATTATTATTATTATTATTATCATTATTGTTATTATTATTATTATAATAATAATAATAATAATAATAATTATTATTATTATTATTATTATTACTATTATTGTTACTATTGTTATTGTTATTGTTATTATTATTATTGATATGAGTACTATTATTATTACTATCATTTTATTATTATTGTTATCATTATTGTAATTGTATTATTATTATACTGATAGTGTTAATATCATTAATGCTCTTTTTATTATTACTGCCATTATTATTGCTATTATTGTCATAATTTTTACTATAAATATTATTATGACCATCATTGTTATTGTTGTTGTTATTGTTGTTATTGTCATTATTATTATTATTATTATTATTATTATTATTATTATTATTATTATCATCATCATCAATGTTCTTGTTGGTATTATGATTATTATTATCGTTATTATCATTATTGTTATGATTACTATTATTACTTTTATTATTATTATTATTATATATTATATTATTATAGTTATCATCCTCATCCTCATCATCATCATCATCATCATCATCAGTATCATTATTATCATTATCATCATTATTATCATTATCATTATCAGCACTATTACCCTTAGCATTATTATTATCACCATCTCTATTATCAGCATTGCCATATGAGTCTCTACTATTATTAACAATATAGCTAATGTTCTTAATGTCATACCTAATATACATTTTTTTTTTTTATGATTATGACTACAGAAATCACTATCATTATATTGTCGTTAATTGTAGTAGAAGGAAAATTTTAATTCATAGTTTTTGTAGTTACTTATAATCTATATCACCAAAATTGCCACTATATTCATGTCTGTTATTGCCAATTGACTTTTACTATTATTTTTATTATTTCTATTACATGTTTTACTATTATCAATAATGCTAACGATAGATGCTATGATAACCACACACACTGGTGAAACTATTACTATAATCATAGTGATAAAAATACTATATTTCATCTCAATGTAATTATAGCATATATAATGGAGGTGATGATGATTATACACTTATTTTAATGATATGTATACGCTTATTTTATCTCCAGTGCTGGTAACAATAATAAAGTAATCATAATATGAGTATTATCATTATAAGGTTAATAATCATAATAATGGGAATATCAATAACAACAACAACAACAATAATAATAATAATAATAATAATAATATTAATAATAATAATTATCATAACAGTAATAATGATAAAAATAATGATAATAGTGATGATAATGATAATAATAATAACAATAATAATAATAATAATTATTATTATTATAATTATTATCATTATCATTATTATTATTATAATGATAATGATATTAATAATGATAATGATGATGATAATGATGATAAGAACAATGGTAATAATTATAATAGTTTAATAATAATGATGATGATGATAATAATAATAATAATGATAATAATAATAATAATAATGATAATAATCATGATAATGATAATAGTAATGATGATTATATTAATCATAATAATTATAATAATATTAATAATAATGAGAGTAATAATTGTAACAATAATAATAATAATTGTAAAAATAGTGATGATAATGATGATGATAATAATGATGAAATAATCATGCTAATATAAATGATAGTGATAGGAAATATGATAATCAGGATGAATTCATATATCATTACTATCAGTAATGATATGTTAATGATAATAAGAACAATAATGGCAGGAACGAGAAAAAAATAAATAATGATGATTACTGGTTACTGATAATCATGAGAAAATTAATTATGTAAGAGGAATCATATTCAAATTGCGACAAATGTAATATCTATCTATCTGTCTATCTATCTATCTATCTGTCTGTCTATTTATCTATCCATCTATCTATCTATCTATCTATCTGTATGTCTATTATCTATCTATCTATCTGTATGTCTATTTATCTATCTATCTATCTATCTATCTGTCTGTCTATATATCTGTCTATATATCTATCTATCTGTCTCTGTTTATATATATATATATGAATGAGAATGAATATCTTTTCTTGCATTGTGAAGATATTCATTTTCATTCATAAATTTTATACAAATTATGTAAGAAGAGTAAACATTATATGATTAATTACAGTGATGATCATTATTGTTATTACAGTAGTGCCGAATATAAGAATAATCATTACAGTGATGATAACAATTATCAGTAATACCGATAAAAATAGGAGTAATGAAACTGAGAATAATCAGGCTTCAACTAGAATTGTAATTATAAAGATGATAATAACAGTTCAGCAACAGTAGCGCGCAATGTGACTGTTGGTATGATAGTTATTATTGTTCTCTGAAGTACCAGTGTACGTCAGAGGGTTATTGTTAAGAGATATTGAAAAAAAAAATAACATATCACCTTCAAAATCGCTATATATCATTTAGGTTTACACAAATTCCTATGCTAATCTCTCATTGCCATCCGTTATTGCTATCAAAAGTTCATATCATCCTTATTGGCACAACCATTCTAAAAGCACTTCGTTGCAAAGGCTACAACCAGTATCAATCAACAGCATTACCAACGGGGTCGTGTCACGTGGAATACTCACCTCTACTTGTCATTGTGCTGTGCGATCTCCGGTCACTCGTTTATTTGTGTGTTTGGCGACACTCTTTTGTTTCAGAAACATCGAAGCTATGCGAATTCAGGAAATAAAGGGGACTGGTCATTCAGAGATACGCGGAGTAAATGATGAAAGACAAAATAAAAGAAGATAGTGATTGTCCCTCTCTCCTTTTCTCTCTCTTTCTCTCGTCCAACCACGTCTTAACACGGAGATCCTTCCGTCAAAAATAAGATCAGTGCCTTCCTTCCTGACCCTTATATACCTTCCTGTTCCTTGATGTGATACTTTTCTTCTCCGTGACTCCGTGTGGCACTCCCCCCCCCCACCCCCCCACCCCTATGGCCCTAACTCCCTCCTCCGCATCTCCCTCTCCCTCCCTTTCTCCCCCTCCCCCCCCGCCTCTCCCTCCCTCTCCCGTTCGGCCCCACACGCTGTGTTCTCACACTAAATCCAATGTCTTTTTCTGCCCGTTTGACAAATCCAAATATTGGATTTCGGTGACTGAAAATGAAGAGTAAATACGGATCAACACTCGATATCCGGAGTGTATTAAGAACCGGATCTTCTACGTCGTATATTACTGAGTTTATTATTTATTTCATACATATATCCTCGCTATGCCATCAACAAAATGATCTAGGAATAAACACAACGCTTGTAAATGCCTCCATGAGTGACTCCTGAGCGAATCAAAATGAAACAGTCCCCCCTGCCAGCATCCGGGTAATTGGCCGGTGCCCACTTTTCCGCGCCAAGAAGTTCTCGGCCATCTTGGATTTTCGGCTTTTCTGCCTCGAGAGCAACTGGTGAAAACTTTAATTTGTATTTCAACGTGCTTTGTTCTCTTGCGTTACGCTCTCGATTTATTCGTCTATAGCAGAAGTTCTCTCGTCTTTCGTTGTGTTGAATGAAATCGAAATGTAGTTTGGGTTATTTGATATTTTTAGTGAAAGGTTAATATGATGTGACGGTCGACATCCTTCAGAGAAAAATTGCTGATGAAGGAAAAATTCTGATCATAATCCACCAATGAAGTAAATCTTTCACATTAGCCTTACAGAGTTGGTCAGGCACAATAATCGCTTTACGGCACGTGTCCGGACAGCCAATCCTACCAGTATATCAATCTTCCCCGATAGATAGATAGATAGATAGATAGATAGATAGATAGATAGATAGATAGATAGATAGATAGATAGATAGATAGATAGATAGATAGATAGATAGATAGATAGATAGATAGATAGATAGATAGATAGATAGATAGATAGATAGATAGATAGATAGATAGATAGATAGATAGATAGATAGATAGATAGATAGATAGATAGATAGATAGATAGATAGATAGATAGATAGATAGATAGATAGATAGATAGATAGATAGATAGATAGATAGATAGATAGATAGATAGATAGATAGATAGATAGATAGATAGATAGATAGATAGATAGATAGATAGATAGATAGATAGATAGATAGATAGATAGATAGATAGATAGATAGATAGATAGATAGATAGATAGATAGATAGATAGATAGATAGATAGATAGATAGATAGATAGATAGATAGATAGATAGATAGATAGATAGATAGATAGATAGATAGATAGATAGATAGATAGATAGATAGATAGAT
>NC_061819.1:34317059-34322059 GCF_019202785.1 Penaeus chinensis
TGTTATTGTTATCTTTATTATAGTAATATTGTTATTATTATTGTTATTAATTATTATTATTTTTGTAATGATTATTACACTATCATTATTATCGTCATTTTCATTATTATTATTATTATTGCTATAATTAGTATTATCATTATCGTTATTATTATTGTTGTTGTGTTTCTATTGTTACTAGTATAATCATTATTTTTATTATAGTTATTGTTATTATTATTGTTATTACTTTAATTATTATTATTATTATTTCATTATTATAATTATTATCATTACTAGTCTTCTTCTTTTTTTTATTTTTTTATCACATAATCATCAATATATTTGAGATTATTATCATTATTATTATTATCATTATTAATATTGTTATTATTATTATCATTATTACTATTATTATAATTATTATTATTATTATGATTATTATTATTATTATTATTATTATTATTATTATTATCATTATTATTATCATCATTATTTTAGAAATACATAGAGATATGAGAAACGCATAACATCCGAATATTTTCTGAATGCTCTCGGAAGTCACGTGACTTCAAGGACTGTTTTTATCATTACCGGTTTACGCAATCAGAACTGATTTATCATCTCCGTCTACTTGTCTGATGTATCTATTTCTATTCAGCTACGACCAATCTATTTTCGTTTATCACGTCTGGTTATCTATCTAATCTATCAACCTGCTTACTCTACTTAAATATCTGTCATATTTCCCTCTATCTATCTGTCTGATAGATTTTTAAAAACCCAGCTTATATTCCCTCTTTAAATGCATTTATATTATTCAGATATCTACCTCTCTAATATAGAAAGGTATGAATGAGAATTGATATCTTTACAATACAAGGGATGTATTTAACCGGTTTCGAATGTATCTTCGTCAGAAATGTATGAGATATTTTCGAAATTAAATACATCTCCTGTATTGTGGAAATATTAATTCTCATACGTACCTTTTCTACATTTGTCAACATGAATTCGGTTCATACTTTTCTAATCTACGTTTATCTACCTACCACCTTACATAAATCCTATCATACTATCATACTATATCGTACCGTCACACTTACATTGCTACTTATATCTTCCCTCTGACACGGAACTCGGCAGGTCATACCCTTGAACACATTATAACGGCCATCAGTCATAACTTGTCAACCTGTCAACTTGCCTCCTGCCCGCTCTCCCACAAAGCTCGATAACCCCCTCCTTTCCCCCGTATTAAAGATACCCCCCCGCCCCAGCCCTCTATTTCCACAAAAAAAGATGCCCTTAGGTGCTGGTCGTCGAAAAGCTTAACTCACTTTGCTTATGTATATACCTTAGCCATTCGCCATTTTTATTATTAATGTTATTATCATTATTTCTATCATTGTTGTTATTGTTATTATTGTTTTTATTATCAATATTATTATCATTATTATCATTATCATTATTATTATTACCAATATCCTTATTATTATTATCATTATTATTATTATCATTATTATTATTATTATTATTATTATTATTATTATTATTCTCATCATTATCATTATTATCATTTTTTTCATTATTATTATTATCACTATAATTATTACTATTATCATTGTTATTATTATTATTGCTGTGGTTGTTGTTATTATCATTATTATTATCATTGTTGTTATTATTATCATTATCGTTATTATCATTATTTTTATTATAGTTGTTATTATTGTTGTTGTTGTTGTTATTATTATTACATTATTGTAATTAGCAATATTATTTCATTATCATTATTATCATTATTACTACTATCACCAGTATTATTTTATTATTATTCTTATTATAAATATGATTTTATCATTATAATTATCATTATTATCAGTATCATTATTACTACTGATATAATTATTATCTCATTATTACCATTATCATCATTATCTTTTTTACTACTATTATCATTATTATTATTCATGTACATACACCTCATTAATTTATCTGCCCATTACTTCCTCCTACCCATCTTCAGTCACTCCCCCCCCCCCCCCTACCATTTACCTTCTCTCACTCCCAGGTATAATTATGCGCCTCACCCATATGCCCCCATTAACTTCTGTTCACCTTTCATTAATTTTGATGTAGAAGCCAACCATTTACTCTCTCTGTCTCGTTCACCTTCTCCCATTCACTCTTAAGCCTTCCATTCACCCCTACCCATTCACCCCCTCCCCATTATATTCCTTACTCGTCCATTAACTCTCCCCATTCACCCCCTCCTATTCACCCTCACCCATTGTTAACTCTCCCCATTCACCCCCTCCTATTCACCCTCACCCATTGTTAACTCTCCCCATTCACCCCCTCCTATTCACCCTCACCCATTGTTAACTCTTCCCATTCACCCCCTCCTATTCACCCCCTCTCATTGTTAACTCTTTCCCACCCATTCACTTGCCTCCTCTCATCCTTACCTCTTACCCATTGAAATCCATTTATCTTTATCCACTTCCATTAATTCCCCCATCCTTACATCCTCCCCCCCCCACCATCGCCCCCACCCCCATTCGCACCGTCCCCCCCCCTTCCCTACACACCCATTTACTCCCTTCCATTCCTCCCCCGTCTTTACCTCCCCACCCGTTCACCCCCCCACCCATTCACCCCCCCACCCATCCACCCCCCCCCGCCCAATACCCCCCCCAAAAAAAAAAATCCCAGCTCATATCCCCATGTGGCTTCCAGGTAAATGGTACATTCTTCTATGGTCACGCCATCAGTGCAAATACAGACTCTTTTTGGCCGAGTCTGACGCCCGGGGGGTTTGGGGGTGTAGGGGGGGCGTGAGGGTGTGGGGTGTGGGGGTGGGGTTGTGGGGTGGGAGGTAGGGATGGGATCTAGGGGTGTGGGTGTGGGGGGGTGAGGGTGTGGGAGGTGGGGGGGAGGTTGGGAGGTGGGGGTGGGAGCTAGGGGTGTGGGTGTGGGGGTGTGGGGGTGGGGAATGGAGGAAGGTGGGGTTTTTGTAGGGGGTGGGGAAGTGTGGGGTGGATGGTGGGGGGTGGGAGATGGGTGCGTTCTGGTGGGTGGAGGAAGAGGGGGGGGGGGGTCATAGAGATGTAGGAAGGGAATATTAGAGGAGAAGGAGATATGTGGAGGGAGGTAGAGGATGTGGGGGAGAGGATAGGACGAAGGGAAGGAGGGAGGGAGGAAAGGAGGGAGGGTAGGAGGGAAGGGGGAGGGAGGGAAGGAGAGAGGGAGGGAGAGAATAGAGTGAAGAATAGCAGAAGGGAAGGAGAGGACAAGGAGATGGAAGAGAGGGAGAGAAAGAGAGAGAACAAGGGAGAGGAAGAAGAGAGGGAGAGTGAAGACATGGGGAGGGAGGAAGGGAGGGAGGGAGGGAGGGAGAGAACATGGAAAGGGAGGGAAGGAGGGAGGGAGAAGACATGGAGAGGGAGGGAAGGAGGGAGGGAGGGGGGTGGGCAGGAGGTGGTAGGATGGACCAGGAAATTCTCAAGTCGCTATTAACTTTTTTATCTTTTTTTTTTATTACGTTATGAATGCGTCATATATGTTTTTGGTTAAACTGTAATTTAAATGTTTACACTTTTTTCCACACACTTTACGGAACACCGAACATTTACTGACGCTGTATCCCAAAATAACTATACAGGTACATTGACATCAACGCAGAAATAGTACAGTGTTGTATTTATTGTATACGAATTTAAGTAAGAGTGGGAGATACACCGAGTCATACAAACTTAGGTGTATTTTTCGAGCTTTATTCGTGTATTATTATTTAATAACGATGTAGTTTATTCTTAGCGAATGCATAATCAACTATGAAGAACGACAAACTCACTCACTCACTCTCTCTCTCTCTCTCTCTCTCTCTCTCTCTCTCTCCGTCTGGCGCTGGCTCTTTTCTATCTGTTTGTCTGTCCCTGTTTCTGTTTCTCTTTCTGTCTTTGTTTGTTTGACAGTCTGTTCTCTCTATCGCTTCTCTCTCTCTCTCTCTCTCTCTCTCTCTCTCTCTCTCTCTCTCTCTCTCTCTCTCTCTCTCTCTCTCTCTCTCTCTCTCTCTCTCTCTCTCTCTCTCTCTCTCTCTCTCTCTCTCTCTCTCTCTCTCTCTCTCTCTCTCTCTCTCTCTCCCTCTCTCTCTCTCTCTCTCTCTCTCTCTCTCCCTCCCTCACGAACACAAAATCTAACATCACTGTTTTGAATCATGATTTTTATACAACACAACATATCTTCTGTAGCGTGACATACTGTGGAATGTAGGCTATGACACAAAACAGGGTAATTCAGGTGTGGTTTTTCGACGCGTAAATGTTTTGATGTCTGTCTCTTTGATCTTCTCTGCTTAAACGCGCCATAATACCTCCTTACCATTCCTGTGTAATTGGCTTTGTACTTTATTATTCATCTTTAACTGTTTTTAGTTGGCTTTTTCTCTCTACGTGTAAAGATTTCTAGATATTTTACAGGCAATAAACACGGTCTTTTCGTTTTTTTTTTCTATCCGGTAATTGTGATATATTTGAATGTTATGTTTCTGAACTTACCAACATACCGACTGCAGTACCATTGTGTGGTTGGGATTAATACCATCTACGTAACTGATGTGCGCTGATTAGTTGTGATTGTATTGCAAGGTTATTGCAAGAATTAATATGTTATTTTGTTAAAACACCGAATTATCATGTATTTTGTATGCCTTACTGTCATTATTTCTGATTTCGTTTGTCATTATTACTGCTATTGCTTTTATTCTATAGTTATTATTGATGTAACACACACACACACACACACACACACATATATGTATATATATGTATATATATATATACATATATATACATACATATATATACATATAAATATACACAAACATATAATGCATACTTACACAAATATGAGCGTTCGAACGTACGTGTATGTTTATATGAGAATTCATATACGTAAATATACAAGCGTTCTATCCAGGTACCTTCCCACGTGTAATTTCAAGCCGAACGCCACAA
>NC_061819.1:34329559-34334559 GCF_019202785.1 Penaeus chinensis
AGTGCCTCTGATCGGATGAATTTTCGCCCCCGATAAACTCGCACGTCATACCTGCTGAAACGCCTAAGAGGATATCCCAACGGTACCTGCTGAGGCGTGGCGCTCCTCACCTACTGACACGTACCTTCAGGACACCTCTTTGCCTGCTGACCCGAACCGACAGCAGAAAGGAGCAGACGACGAAATGGACGAGAGCGAAGAACCGGGGGGCAGAAGACAATTCGTGGACAAGATCAAGGACAAGAAAACACGTGACCGAGGCAAAAATAATCGTAACTAATTTGAAAAAGTGGGAAAAGACATACAGAAAATGAGGGAAAAAATGTTTTTTTTGGGGGGGAAACAAAAGCAAATGCCAGTATCTTATCTAAATTATACTTATTCTTACCAGCATAATGGACAGATTGTGGAGCGGTTTCAAAATTGTAATAATGTGAACCTCCACTTCCAGACACATGAAGGCATCGCGTCTTAACCCATTTAGTCGATGAACATTTTTTTTAATTATTGCATTCGTGGTGTGTGTGTGTGTGAATGATGTATGTGCTTGTGTTAAAAATGTTCAAAATACACAGGAAAACCTCCATCGAATGATTCATGTGCGTGATAATTGTATGTAGAGACTTCAAGCTATGTTAGTATGTCTGTATGAAAACCAAGCCATTGATAATAAACTTTTTCTAATTGTATTGTTTCACTTGATTAACACATGTTTCCTAACTTATTCAAATATTCCAGTGAAACCTTTTTTTTTACCTCTTCATATAGTAATATCTATCATGCACTGCTAATAACAATGTTGCCATAAACTGATCGACGCATCCTTACATTTTATCAATGTCTTTATCACAGTACGTACCCATAACTGAAAAAAAAGAATAGTTACCTCACTATTACTTAAAACCCACATAATATTGTACCCATAATGTGTAGAAATTTATATGCAGTTTCTTTCATGAAAAGTCTCTAAAATGCCTTTCCTCCCTGCCGTCAAGAGCGCTAATGCGGTTTGGGGTTATTTACTCTGCTCGAGAAGTGTTGTTGAAGCTTGGCTGTTTGCCATCGGACCTGCACTCTCTTTTGTCGCTAATTCCATTGCATTTCACTCATTTTCACCTTTTAACTTCAGTATAATCAATGGCGAGGACTTCTTAGTTAAGAGAAAAAAACGAAAATGCTGAAGCGTGATCATTTCACATTAAAAGACATGATTAAATTCGGGGGAAATGTTTGACTCTGCAAAATACCCCTCGATAATAATAGGTGGCGCGGTCTTGCGATTTCAGGTGAGGGTAAGGACCGCCACACCTTAAGAAAAGGTGAGGTGGGAGGGGTGTGGCCGGGTGGGGTATGGGTGGGAGGAGGGGGGAGGGCGCAGTTCACGTCTGAGGGGTCAAAGTTCACGTTTGGGCAAGAGCTTATGAATACAAATAGACACATACACGACATTACGTATTTGCCAGACGCAAAATCATACCGTATTAGCACGTAAAAGTATGAATATGCATTAAAAACTAAAGCACATGCATAGCCGACCTAGTGACACACAAAAATCGGAGAACATCGCGATGGCAACGGACCTCTTCCCTCCCTCCCGACCTTCCCGCAAGCGACAGGGAGGAGGGATGAGGCGAAGAGAGGGAGGGGAAGGGGAGGGGATGAAGGGAGGGATGGAAAGGGGAGAAGGGAGAAGAATATACATGAGGGTAGAAACGAAGGTCTGGAGAAGACAGACGCTCCCCCACCCTCCCCCTCTCTATCACGTGACGTTGCTCTTGAAACGAATCTGTATGTAAAGTAGCGCTTCGGCGATCCTGGGGGATGTGAACGAACGCTTATTCTCCATGCAAACTGCATCTCTGTTTACTATTTACATTTAAAGACCTAGGATAAGAATTACTGGCATATGACGCATCCTAGTAGTGAAATATGTTTTCAAGTACCGAAAAAAAAACATTGTAAAGATAAAAAATATAGTATATCATTATCGTAACGATGCCAATTTCCTGTCTTTTAAAAAGGCAACGTTTGCTGCTAATGACTCATGGTTCCTGTTCAGTTTTTACATGAAATCCCTTAGTGAGGATCCTGAATTCCAGGAAGGGGCATTGAATGCAATATGAAAATAGGATTGGGAGCGGTTCATGTGCAGAATATGATACGGATATGATGAGTTATGAAATTTATAGGAATGGCATCAAACGTGACCGTAATTAAAAACATGATTAGAAAATATATAAAACAAAATAAATGTTCAGAGCCGCATTACGTCATTCTATTGTTTACACTATCGCTTAAAAGATATCAATGTTTTGAAGGTTTAAAAGACATTTATTTTCACTGTCTACACACACACACACACACACACACACACACACACACACACACACACACACACACACACACGTATATATGTACATGTATCCGGATATAACCATGTATCCGGACATTAGTGGTTGTCATGACCTTGAGGTGTCACAGCTCATGAGACACCGAAGATCGCCGGCCCAACGTCCGCCATTCCCAGGGAACGAGTTCATCTCATTCTATTCAAGGGCTTAAACATTGAAGAAATGAAGAGGGAGAGAGAAGGGATAAATCACATTTCTTGTACCTTGAATACCGGGCTTCTGAGGTCTCTAGTCTAAGAAGACCTTTTGACCTGATGTGCTTAGGTGAGTTTCAGGTTGAATGACCTATGGAGACCATAGGAAAGTACACAGATCATATGAATTATAACTGAGTATAAGGTATTGTGTGTGTGGGTGGGTGGGTGTGCGCGCGTGCGTATGTGTGTGTGTATATATATATATATATGTATATATGTATATATATATATAAAATTGCCGCGATGGTCCAGTGGTACGAGCACTGGAGTCCGACCTTTATGGTCCCGAGTTTAATTCCCCGACGCAGGGACAGCTGGCTCAAACCCGATTTGACGGCGAGAAAATGATATCACCTTGAGAGGTCAAACGCAGGTGTCATAGCGGAAGTCGCCGCCGTGGCACAAGTGTTAGCGCGACGAAGCGCGGTTGATTAGGAATGGCATCTAACCAGGCAAGGGCGGTACTGTCAAATATTGATTGATTGATTAATAAAAGTTTATTTACATAACAATGTACATATCGTGTAAAAAGCCAGGGTAAGACGCTATAGTATCTACCCAAACTGGCTATGCTTCTATTTTTGTAGAGGACTGTCGCTCAAACATATTTTAATATGCCTGAGGGGCTGTGCCATTGTGCTTACATCATCTAGTTGGTAAAACCATTTTATATCACTAATTATATCAGAGACAAGACCAGTGTCTATAATAAAATTAATGTAATCAGTAAATCCTGGTCTCTGGACAGTGCTGTTTGATCGACAGAATGCAGTTTTCGAGCAACAAAGTATGTGTAAGCTTATGCAACTTAGGTGCCTTGAACATTTTGCAGTGATGATATGAGATTAGCTATGCCTCCAAAACTGCCCCCTGTACATAATGTATGGTGTACTGATATCCTATTTATATGGTTTGTCTATATCAGATGTCCCTGCAATATTTTCATAATGCCAGATAGTACCATGTGCATTAATATTCAGTTTTTTAGGGGTCCATGCCTGGCCCTCATAATCTCGAAGACAACTGAAACGTTTGTTTTTCAATAGTATGTTTCTTCACGAGAAAGTACTATTTTTGCTAACTAATCCACCTTGCCACAGGTTGATATTCCTTTATGAGAGAGTATCAACTACAGTGACACTTCTATACCCTGCTCTGATAGGTTAGAAATTTGGTGTAGGATATTCCTAGTTACCATATTTTCTGGACTAAATGCAATAAGTCTATAGAGTGCATCTTGGCTGTCAGAGAAAAAAGCTAAGTGTCGCTGCTGTTGACTATCTTTTTTGATGGCATGGTATATGGCTACTTACTCGGCATCAGTTGTGCTTGCCCTGTTGGAAATTCGTACACTTTCTTTAAGAGAAATGTCAGGAATTAATACTCCAATCCCAGCTACTCCGCAAATTGCAAGTGGAGGGTACCATGAGGGGGATGGAGAATTTCATCTATATATTTCAGGTAATGGCCTTTTAATTCTCATGGATTTAGGCCCTGTTGATTTGTCAATATGAACATATATATGTGATCTATGCCATGGTGTAGTAAGTGTTGCTTCTGGGATGTTAATAGTATCATTGTTCCACACATTGAAGCTGAGAATAGTTTTGGCAGTTTTGGCTTTCCATTCTAGGTTTGACTATCAGATTGGAGTATTGAGGGCACCAGGCGTGCCGAACTCTGTAATTAATCTCATTGCACAAAGCAAGAGAAATTTGGGGTCTGGATTGAAGCTGCGGACGTCTGTTGCCGAGTATGCTGTTGACCTGGGTGATACGACTGTGAATTAAAGGGAGTTCTAGCTCTTTCCTCATGGCAAGAACTTTAGCAGTCAATGGACAGCCAAGAATGATTCTCGCGGCCTTGTTTTGTAAGACTTCAAGGGGTTTGAGACCATTATTTGGCAACATATTAAGAACTGGGCTCCCATAGTCTATCAGAGATCTAACAAGGGATATGTACATCAGCCTTAGGACTCTTAGGGAGGCACTTATGTATATGTTACTTATGTATTGTAAGGGTCTTCAACGTTCCAAGCAACGTTTCTTGATGTTTTGAGCAATTTCTCGTGTGAAGCGAGAATTGCGGGCCATGAGGTGAGGAGCATTCACCATGACACACCAAGATACTTATAGGTGTCAGTTTTTGCAATAACTTGTCCACCTAACCTTGGAATGTATGGCAGTTTATGAGATTTGGAAATGTACTTAGTCTTGATAGGGTTGATTATGACTCCAAGGGAAGCACACTTTTTGCTGAACCTCTAGATCTGAGTGAATGTCATCAGCATAGGATGTAATGCTGCATAGGTCTCCTAACTCACTGTTGAGCTTGCAAAGAGACTGCATAAGTATGTCAAATAATGAAGGGGACAAAACTCCACCTTGTGGAG
>NC_061819.1:34344559-34352059 GCF_019202785.1 Penaeus chinensis
CCCCTTGTACATCAGAATTTTCATCACTTGTGGGTGATGATGTCTCATCACCCACAAGTGAATCCATTGCACTGTATGCTATAGTTCCTGTTTTATATTTTGCCCTGGTGTTTTTCCTTACTATCATGACCTTGTATCTTTTGTTTTATTGGAGAAGTTTCAGTAGTGACTTGCTGGCATAAAACTTCTCTTTTCCTTATTGGCAGTCTTTCCAAAACTAATGGATCAAGGTGTAAAGAGTCTAACTCCGGGAGCTGAGATCCTGATTCCATCACTGAATCTAGTTCATTTCCCAGTAGACAAGTGTTTGTTACCTGATCTCCATTTGTTTGTGTAGAAATATGAACGTCATGTTTTTGAAGATTAGAGGATACAAGCTCTGAAGATGTGGTGCAAAATGGCACAGGGACATGAGGGTTTCTGGTGTCAGGTCTTGACATTGACATTCTGGCTTTGTCTTGTTCTGTTGCAGAGCCTGGCACTGGAAAGAGACGTGTCACACCACCCACTCTCACTGGCATCATTAACACTCTTGTTTGCTTGACAGTGCTGCCCTGGGCTTTACTTTTCCCCTTCTTATTTGGGGGAGATTTTGAAGTCATCAGCTCTGGTGTCTGATCCATAGCATTTATTGTACAAGATGAGGAGTTTCTATTTTCTACCTTTTCAACAGACGATTCTGTGACTGTCACCTTAGTGCAACTATCTCTCACATCATCATCGGTTATCTCTCTCCCTGGTAGCATTAAACCAAGTAGCTTTCTTTTCAGTTCAAAAAGTTTCTTTTCATCTTCTGAAATGGCTTTCCAATCACATTTCAAGATCTTCAACTTCTTTGACTGGTTATTAATGTTATCACTGGATATTTGTACATTTAAAATCATGAATTTATTAAGGTCATCCTTAATGTCATTCCTCTGGTCATCCTGTTGCTCTTCTGATTTTAGAGGCATTGCAACTGATGGGTCAGGAGTTACAATCTGATTGTTAGAGTCTGACTGAATAACATCAACTGCTTTGGCTGGGAGTGGACTTTGGGGCCGAGGGATCTTCCTAGGCCTCCCCCGCGGCCTTCCAGTCCTGGCTTTTCTTTTAGGACATTTCTCTGTCTTGTGCACCTTAAGAGGGTTGCTTGTCCCACCACTGTTGTTCTTGTGCTCCGGAGTGGATACATCTTTGCCGCTTGAACTCTCCTCTTCACTCATCCTGAGGGGGTCATCTGCATCCTCTTCATCTACTAGTTCATGTTTGTACTGCTTTCTCCTAGCTTTAGATGCAGCCTTTATGGTTCCCATTGATCTCAAAGGAATATTAGTGACCTCTTCTGATGGTGGTTTCATGTAATTTCTAATCTTCTCATCCGTAAGCATTTGTCCTATAACATTGCGGGATGCTCTCGATGCTTTTTTGCTGTTATAGCTGGTAGGTGTCTTATCCATATCACTTTCATTATCAGTGACCCCTTCCTCTGTTAGGGTTAGTGGTTAGTGTCTTATGGTCTTTAAGGGGCTGTATTTTGCCTCCCTTCAATATCAGGTTGGAGTTACAATTTTCTTTGGCTAGGAGTCCCCGGCTCTTTACATACCCATCTGCTGTGGATGAGCTGACAGCTTTGTTTCGGACTTCAGATCGTCGTCGTCCTGCAAGGGACATATATAGCATTATTTAGCTTCTATGTGGGGCTATAAGTTCTGAAAATTAGTCTAAAGATGATTTATGAAATTTAATATCAAATATTGCTGAGAATCAGCTGTCTTCTTTATTCTAACCTAGAAAACACTTTAAATTAACTACTATTTCAAAAAATGAAACTTTTCAACCCAACTGCTTCATACATCACACTGCATCTCCATTACAATACTTTGAAAACTACAACCTGATCGCAACAACAACAATAATAATAGTAGTAGTAGTAATAATAATAGTAGTAATAATAATAATAATAACAATAGAGAGGCTTACCTATATCAGACAGCCAGCTTGTCTGTTGAGCTTCACTTGTACTTTCGAAGCGGTCCTTAATTCCCACAGCAACTAAGAGATCCTCATTCAACTTCAAAACGGCATCTTTTACCTCCGACGTGACTGACTTTTCCTCCGCTGGTAGTGGTGGATAAGTTGTATCTGATAAAGGCCAAAGATTTATTAACATCCTGCAATTAAGCAATACAGTTTATGTATATCAACCTCAATTTCAGGTACATTATTGTCTGTTTATTGTGCAATGATTTCCGATTAAATTTATTATTGGTAGACAAAAGAGCAATCTGAATATCTAATAAGGGAAATAAAATTATGGATAAGGGATAATTAACCCATTGGATCCAAGAGCTGTGCTGCCCACACCTGGTGCAAAATCTGAACATTGGGCTTGCAGGCCTGACCCACATGGGCAATCGTATGAGGTGTCAAGACTCCTTGCTTCCTTTTTGCAATGTTATTATTTCTTTTTCTGCCTGAGAATTTTTTTTTGCTTTATGCTATTTTCCAATGTATATCTGTCATCTGATATGAAGTTGGTAACTGACTGTTTTCCTTGCAGAGATTCCATATCATCTCTCCAGGTAGTCTACAACTGTGCAATAACAATAACAATAAGCAACATTTTGTTATTTGAGTCTAAAAGATTTGTGCACTCTTGGTATGTTATTCCTTCAGCTGAATTTTTCACGATGGTATATTCCTGTCATGTTCCCCTCAGCCAAATTCTTCTTTGATGTCATATTCCCTATCATGATATGATGGTCACCCAGATCCAATGGGCTTAGAGATTAAAAAAAAAAAAAAAATTGCGAAAGAAAGATGAAAATACAATAAAAAAAGAGATGAATAACATAGGGAAGTAAAGCAAAGAAGTAAAATTTTGAATGTTACTAATACTTACTTAAAACAGTAGCCTTGAGCTTATCATAATGCTGCATCAGAGCTTCATCTGCATCAAGAACATCTATGGGCATGGTTAGGCTAACTGCAGACGTTGTGGCAATGCGCTGCAACTCATACTTAAGGCCCACTTCCTCCCGTTCGGCAGAGTGGAAGTCCAAACACATCTGAAAAAAAGTGCAGGAGTAAGGAGTCATGCAAAACTTACAGTAATAATTTCTTCCACTTTTGGGAAACACACAAACTGTAAAACTTTCACTCATATTTTTGGTAAGACCATTCTGAACAAGAATCGGAAGCTCTGTATGGGAAAAAAAAAGAAAAAGAAAAAAAGAAAGAGAGAGAGAGAGAGAGAGAGAGAGCGAGAGAGATAGAGAGAGAGAGAGAGAGAGAGAGAGAGAGAGAGAGAGAGAGAGAGAGAGAGAGAGAGAGAGAGAGAGAGAGAGAGAAAACTTGTATCTACATTTTTCTGCCAGTTACAACACGGCAAGTATACTAACCCTACGATCTGGGTAATGTAATCATCATGTGGGTTGTGGGGCAGGTGATATGAACATGCTGTCACAAAAAAATTTGACTGAGGATGGGGTAAATGGAAATTTCGGCTGAAGGCTGGGGTGACAGGAATGCCCCACCATGCATGAACAAAGATCATGGAGAGAGATTAGACTCAGGGAGTATTTAGGAAGAGGCCCTTGGATTATTCCTAGTGGTAAACGAGTGTGGAATGTACCACCTGTAAGCCATGACTGGAAGAGTGCCAGCTCCAGGCAGGACCCTATATTCACGCTCACGATCCTATGACTGGGTTGTATTACAGCAAATTAAGTATAATGAATTTTATTTATTATATTTGCACTGAGTTACAGTTTACCTAAAGAAAAGATATGTAATCTGTGCAAGAAAAATAGTCTATTACCATTTGGATACAGCATATCAAATAACAAATATAAACAAAAAAGGCTAAAAATGCTTAAGCAGAAAAAGAGATAATAACATTGCAAAGAGGAGGCAAGGAGTCTTGATACTACACATGAGTGTTCATGTGCGCCTGGCCTAGTGGCTACTCAAGTAAGCCTAATGCCTGGATTTTGGGCCGTGTGTAGGCAGCAAAGCACCTGGATCCAACAAGGTAAAAGCAGCTGATAAACAAATGTTCATTCCTCTCGCTACACTAGAGAAATTTCATAAGGGGAAAATTAATATATGCACCAAATAATGTATTAGATGCTGATGCTAAAAACCTGTTTGTGCTTCCCTACTATATATCTGATATTTCAAATATTTCAAGAACCGTGCCTGGTGAATAAATATAGGCTTGAGTACATTAAGTATGACATCAGTAAAGGGATACTTACTGGTTCTCCCTTTATTCTATATCTTTCCTGTTACTTCTACTTCCTCACTTACCTTCACATGAGCTTGAAGAGAGCTACAACTATAGTATTATATCTGCGTTAAGAGATCTTACCCCAAGAATAAAAGAATAACAAGATAGTTGTTAAATATTTTACTTCTTTTGAACTTCTTTTGATTTGCCAATTTTTTTTTTTCCTACTGTATTCAGCTCTGGGTATTGAAAGCCACCTATACTTTGAAAATCACATCTCCCTCAATACAAACTGCTGTTTGAGATGTCAGAGGGGATTGATTGCAATGTGAGGATAAAGTTCCCAATCTTAAATGTATATACTTGTTTTTTTATTTGTTCCTATTTTATAAAACTATTAATTCAGTTTATCAAAATGATTCCGTCTTAAGAATGTCGTGGAAACTGTAAAGAATCAGTCTGCACAATTCTTTTCTTACTTACCAGATAGCAAAGTGATAGAATTTATGGGTATTTCTAGTACTCTTTGTTATGATTACCCTTTCAATTAATTAATCTAGTTTTCTCACATCACATGCACCGGACTAGAATCAGAGCTGTGTATGATAGATGCTTGTATCTAGTGTTCTGCCAGTTTTAACAGGACAGGTTTATACATTAAAACACAACTGACAAACAACAAGAGAGTAATCTATAAGAGAAAAGCTAACATATGAGGTGTTATATGCTAAACATGAAGCACAATTACATCTATTTATCTACAATTTTTTTTGTCTTATTAGTTATTCAATTCATTCTTCACTTTTTCTTACTTCCTCTATATGTAAAAACACTGTTATATATAACATGACTATACTAACTCATCTTTTATGCTGTTATTACTCAATTTATCAATCAATATCAATATCCTCGTTTTCCTTACTTCCTGTGTAGTTGCAGTGTGGTAAAAAGCACCATCTGTCTCCAAAGTGCGGAATAAAATTGCAGGATCGGGATTTTCTGCCTTGTAGCGGAAGGGCTCGACCAACTCCATTAGGTGGTAGTATTCCTCCTTTACGATGCGAATCTTGAAGAAATGCCTGGAATTATAATGCTGCGAATAAGACTCAAAAATTCAATATTTTTTAATGCTTTTACTTACAGAAAAATATGTCATTTTCATGGCAAGTTATTTATGTAAGCAAATATGCAAACAAAATACAAAGTCATCAGTAAGTAAGTCTTACATCATAAGTTCCATAAAAAGTACAAGAGAACTAATGACTTTTACCTTATAGGATGCTTATAGTAAAGGCCATACAAGGTATAAAGAGCTCCCACTCTCATCTTCAAGCTGTGGGTAGGGGTCAGGAACCTTTTAGTGATATCTGCAACTTCTTCTGAGAACTCTAACAATTCCTTGAAACTTTGACGGCCTCTGTGGATGAAAGGCTATGGTAGACATATAAATGCTGAGGTTGTATGAACACACAAAGGCATACATACACACACACACACACACACACACACACACAGACACACACACACACACACACACACATAGGTCATACATCCCCATCTCTCTGCACTTATTATCACTAATATATTATCTTACACACATGTAGGTCATGCATCCAAATCTATCTACACTTATCAGGTTTCACTCTTTTCTTCTAAGGGTATTCAGTCAACTGCAAAAAGGTATAAACAATATAAACCCTTTCATGAAGTTATTTCAATATTAACTGAGAGATTAAACTACATATCAAAATGATTCCGTCCAAAGTCCAAAGGCTCCCCAGACAATACTTAAATAAAAAAAACTCATATCTTCTCTTTCTCTTCTTTTACACAAAAATATATGAAAAAACTCTTGAGCATCACCAAAATAGTTTTCTTCCTATATTCTAGCTCAAGTGACATATGTTTTTTCTTGAGCACAAATGAAGCACTAGTTTTAAAGACAAAAGGGCTTTTTTATGAAAATAAAAGGAAACATGAAAGAAATCAAATCCAATGCATGTCTTACCTATATATGAGAGAAAACTTCATTTCTCTCCAGCAAGAAGAAAACGCTGAAAATCTCGAGCTTTTCTCATTCTCAAACTGCTGCAGAAGCTCCAGCAGGTCCTCTAGATAGCCTGAAGCAATGTACCAACTCCCTGCAAAGGCCCAATAAATTTCAAGAACAGTGAAGTACATGTTAGGGTAAATACACAATAAAAACATTAATAAAAATAGTAATAACAAAAAATAAATAAAGTAAACAATTATTGGTAAATGCAGAGGAAATATGACTCACCTGTAATTGAGTATGGCTGACCATATCTAGAATTTTTATTTGAAACCTTTGTTTCACTCTTCTTGCAATTATTTGTGACTCTGGACTCGTCCTCCTCTTCAGCAGGGTCATTTGCTGCGTCTGAATCTTCTTGGTCACTCACTGCTATCTTTCTCTTGGCTGAAATCATTGTAGTCTTCTTTTTCCTGGATTTTTTTGCAGGTGGGGAGTCCAAGTGTTCGTTAAAGATATCTGGCATGTCCAAAGTGTTTGTCGAGCAAGAGTTGTGTAATGTCGCCACTTTGGTTTTCTTGGATCTCTTCACTGGTTTGTGATTGCTGTCTGCTTTGCCCTTAGATGTCATGATGTTTGTCTTTGTACCTGACATCCTCTTCCTTTTCTTTGTGCTGTCACTTTCCTCATCTTCAGAGGGCTTGTACTCTTGAGAACTCGAGTCGCCACTGAGGTCCAGGGCATCGCTCTCGTCTAAGTAATGACTAAAGTTCTGGTACTTTCTCTTTCTCTGGCTGCGTGTTCTTTTCTCTTGTTCCTCGTGTAACTCTCCATCCTGACCGCATTCCTCTCCCTCCCTAGACTTAACCTTTTGCGTGGCAGGTGACTGGAAGGAGGAAGACTCTGACCCTTGCAGCAGTTGGTCCCTGAGGCTCGGTCTCTTACTCTTTTGTTTGCTGTTATTTTTATTGTTATTTTGTTCTGTCTTGCAGTCCATGGCCTCCAAGCCTTTGTCATTTCCTGAATCCTGGTAACTTTTACTTTCTTCTGTACTCTGTACAATGTCCCCGGGCATTTTGTGTGGTGGGGTGTCCATTCCTATATAAAATTAACTCACAGCAATCTGAAATCATCACAGGAATCAATAAGAGCCAAGACAAGTTACAAAAAGAAAAAATATACATATAAATGAGAAAGTAGACTTTGGTTAAAGGAAAGGAAATATGTAAACCAATATCATTGATCAATAAGATATAAATATATTTGTGGCTAATAATATAAATTTCTGACTACC
>NC_061819.1:34387059-34389559 GCF_019202785.1 Penaeus chinensis
ACACACACACACACACACACACACACACACACACACACACACACACACACATATATATATATATATATATATATATATATATATATATATATATACACACACACTTATACATATATATATGTATATATACATATGTATTTATGTATATATGTATATATATTACATACAATATTATATATATATATATATATATATATATATATATATATATATATATATATATATATATACACACACACAATCAAATATATACAAATATCTATATTTATCTTTCATGAATTTTGAGTGCGCGTGTATATGTAAGCAAATGTGTGCGGGCTGTATGTACGTATATGTAAATTTTGTGGAGTATTCGTGCGTGTGCGTGTTTATGTCAGCACATAAACAGACTATTAACTAAGAAACGAAACAACCACAATGAACACTTCTTTTCTCTTGATTTATGTTTTATTATTTAGTAGAAACTGAATTATATTAACGACATTACATTACCTGTTGTGGATATTGTATATACTTAATTACCTCTGGAGATCACCAGTTACCTATTTCTTCCCCATTCCAATTAATTTCACGCAAGTCGTAATTTCGATAGTGGTTGCATGTTATCATCTTCATGCAATGGACTGTACATAACAGATATCTTGTTTTTCTCCGAACCGTGAGGGATTATTGGTATCTTCAGTTTGCTTAATATCTGTCATTGATTTCTGGCAAAGACACCAAAGTTCTGGGAAGAAAAGCTAGAAAGGAATAGTCTTTTCTCTCTTAATGCATATATATATATATATATATATATATATATATATATATATATATATATGTGTGTGTGTGTGTGTGTGTGTGTGTGTGTGTGTGTGTGTGTGTGTATATACATATATAGATATATAGATACATACATAGATACATACATACATATATGTATATATGTATATATATATATATATATATATGTATACACATACATATATATATATATATATATATATATATATATGTATTGATATAATCATATGTATTGATATAACATATATATATATATATATATATATATATATATATGCTGTCTGTTGATGTTTTTTGTTTGTATTCCTATTTCCTATCCATTTTCAGTTGATATCTCTCTGACAATGAAGCAATTATCCGTTTTTGTACCACTGTCTCATGAAGCTTTCATGACGGGGAGGGAAATGTAATTATACATTCACTAATCTATCTTCCTCGTCCTAAACCGTGAAAGGGAGCTGGTCACTGTCTTTAGTCACTGGGTGTTTTCGGCCAGGTCTGTGCTCTATATAGATTGTGTTTTTTACTAATATATACAGACGCACATGAAAATTGATGATATACACGCATATATGGATAGATAGATACACAGACATGCATACCACATATAGGTACACGGACAGACACATGTACACACGTACACATAGACAGATAGATAGACACTCATTCACTCACACGCACAGACACAGTTATTCACTCATTATCGCTCTCTCTCTCTCTCTCTCTCTCTCTCTCTCTCTCTCTCTCTCTCTCTCTCTCTCTCTCTCTCTCTCTCTCTCTCTCTCTCTCTCTCTCTCTCTCTCTCTCTCTCTCTCTCTCTCTCTCTCTCTCTCTCTCTCTCTCTCTCTCTCTCTCTCTCTCTCTCTCTCTCTCTCTCTCTCTCTCTCTCTCTCTCTCTCTCTCTCTCTATCTATCTATCTATCATCTATCTATCTATGTATCTATCTATCTTTCTATCTATCTATATCTCTCTCCCACACACAAACACATATACGCATAAGCGATGGAGCAAGGGGGTCGAGGGGAGGGAGTAAAGGGAAGGGGTTAGAGGGGAGGAAGGGGAGGGGAGGGCTCCACGAGAGAGCAAAGGGGTCGAGGGGAGGGAGTAAAGGGAAGGGGGTAGAGGGGAGGAAGGGGAGGGGAGGGGGTATAGGGGAGGGAGGGGAGTGAAGGGGGTAGAGGGGAGGGGAGGGGGGGGGTGTCCACGAGAGAGCAAGGGGCGGCTTTTGGGACAAGTTTCGCGCCAGTGCTGATCAAGAGCTCACGCTAGACGCAGTGACGCCACGCTCTCTCCTCCTCGCCGGCGCAAAAGCACACTGCATTTCGTCATGTCCTTAGAAAGTCTATATATCCATTTTACAGTGTTTTTTATTGCGAATCTAAGTGAGTATTCGTGTTATTGTTTTGGATAATATTTTTTTTGGTTCAAGGAACAAAGAGAGAGGAGGGATTAATATCTTAATTATTATTTTAGGTTTTATGTTGATCTACCCTATTTATTGTTTTTCCTACTTATTTATCTATTTTTTTTTTTTTTTACATTTCTTCTACATGTTTATTTACTAAATTTGATTAAGGATTTCAGTTGAGTATCATTATCTTTATTATTGCTAATTCATTTTTCCTCACTCGTATATTCCGTAATTTCATTCTCTATGTTTCCTTCTCTATTTATTAATGAATTTCCTTATTTCCTCTGATCACATAATTATTCATG
>NC_061819.1:34397059-34422059 GCF_019202785.1 Penaeus chinensis
AGATAGTCAGAGATAGATAGACAGGCAGATAGAAAAAAAGAGAGAGAAAGAGAAAGAGAGAGAGAGAAAGAGAGAGAGAAAGAGAGAGAGAAAGAGAGAGAAAGAGAGAGAGAGAGAGAGAGAGAGAGAGAGAGAGAGAGAGAGAGAGAGAGAGAGAGAGAGAGAGAGAGAGAGAGAGAGAGAGAGAGAGAGAGAGAGACTAAGGAATAGATTAAGAATCGATGAAGTAGGTCTCTCACCATTGACCACAAGGGATCACACAGTAAATATTGACAATGTGCCGATGTGTGCAAATGACCCCCAAACCCATTATACACAAGAGAGTGTAATGCACGTAACAACAAATGATTATCGATTACATCATTTCCTCCTCCGTTTGGGAAATCTTTGGCGATATTAACAGATATCAAGCGAATATCGTGTGGTTGTCACCGAACCTAGTTTCATGTCTGTGTATCTTTGTTTTATGAGACAAAAAAGAAAAAAAAAGGAGGTAGAGACATACATTCTTTCACGCACACGAAAAGGGCAAAATAGTTCACGCACGAGGTAAAAATAGTTCATCAATATTGAATTTCTTCCTTTTTCGTCCTCTTTTTTTTGGGCGGTTAATCTTACATAGGGGATGCTGCCAGATGAGAGATAGATAGGTGGATAGAGAGAGAGAGGCAGGGGAGAGAGAGAGAGAGAGAGAGAGAGAGAGAGAGAGAGAGAGAGAGAGAGAGAGAGAGAGAGAGAGAGAGAGAGAGAGAGAGAGAGAGAGAGAGAGAGAGAGAGAAGAGAGTACGATAGATAGACAAATAGATAGATAGATAGCTAGGCAGATAGATAGATAAATAGATAGATGAAAAGATAATTGGTAAATATGGATAAACAAACATGTAAATTTCACACTGGACAAAATAATAGGAGCAAAACAGTTCACGTATATGGGAAAAATAATTAATCAATATCTAATATCCCTCTTTTTCTCTCTCTTTTTTTTACAGTTAATCTTACGCAAGGGATGCTGCCGGAAGATCTCAAGTGGTCTTTCACACCGAAGCAGGTAAGCGAAGAAATATTCCCAGAGATGCGCTCTGATTGGCTTGATTTGAATTTGCCTGGACAATGTGATTGGTTATTAGGGGCTGGGATTTCTTTTGGGAGGATGTGATTGGTTGAATTAATTTCGTGGGGATGTTTTGGAGAATATGATTGGTTGAATTAAATTGGGGGAAAGGAATGGCTTTGTTTGGGTGAATTTGATTGGTTGGCATTTGTAAGATTAGAAATTTTTCTTATTGTTTAAATTAATGTAAATGTCGACGAATTATGGTAGTATTTTCAGTATTTATGCTAGGTTAATTAAAAAATGTGAAATTCTTGGGATTTGTAGAGTACAGATCTACACAGAAATAGAAAATAAAAGCTAATTCTTTTCCACTGAAAAATGCAAATTCATCCCAGCTAGAGACAAGTGAATTTCACTGAAATATATATAAAAATAACATGAATGAAAACTGTAAGGTAAAAAAAATAAAAAAATAGAAAGAAAGAAAGAAAAAAAAAAACTGTTAAATTTCTTTAAGATTCTCATGTACCTTTTATTCTCCTCCCCCCCCCCCGTCCCCCCCTATCCTCAACCTTACTCCTAACCCCTACCTTTCATTCCTCTCCCCCTCCCCTTCCCCCACCCCTAACACCCTGCCCTCCTACCTCCCTTCCCCCCTTTCCCCAACCCCACCCAACCCCATCCCTCTCTCTCTCTACCACCCACCCCTACCCTCCCCCATACCAATCTCTTTCTCCCCCTCCTCCTTCCACCCCTCCTTTCCCCTACTATCCACCCATTTTATCCTTCCCCCCCAACATTATCTCCCTCACTCACCCCCCCCCACCCTTAACACCTCACCCTCTTCCCGCCCACCACTCCCTGCCTTCCCCTTCCCCACCCTCAACATCCTTCCCCTTTCTCCCCACTTCCCCCCTCTTCCCCCTCCCCCATTCCTTTACCCCCCCCCCCGCTACTCCCTCCCTCTCGGCGCGCGACAAGGCGAGAGTGAACGAAAACGTGGCGATCGTGTATCAGATCGACACCGACGTTCCGCCTTTCAACCTTACGATCTACGTGGAGGGCGTCGTGGTGGAGAAACTCGACTTTACAGGTACGAGGTCACAGGTCAAAGGTCACAGGTCAAAGGTCATGGGAACAGGTCTTTTCGTACGTTTTTTTTGTTTTTTATTATTGATTATGTGTAATTCATAGGTCTTTTTCGTTTTTTTTTAAATTTTCGTAGGTAATTGATTTTTATGTGTGATTCTATCGTTTATTTATTTAGTAATGATACTTTTATTTGATATTTTAAACAAACCTGGCCACGGGTATTTAAATTTTTCATTTTCTTCCGTATGTCTATTATCTTTTCTTAATGGAATTTGATCAAGTCTATTTTTTCGTATTTGAATATCATCTAAAGTTTGATCTACTCGTATATTCTTTTCAATTTTCTTAAAAAAAATAAATGTATCGGTATATATATGAAAGATGAATAATGCAATGCCCCATTGATATAGATATAGATATATGCATTATTCCATCTTTCATATATATATATACACACGCACACATCAATAAATCTGTCTTCAGTTTCGAATTTCTAAATTAATATCCACCGACTGCCCAAGGAAGTGTGTGTAAAACCTCGCTATCATTAATCTTGTATGAGTAGTTAGGTAATGTCTAAAGAGCTAGTAAGAATCTAGTTGCGCACTTCTTTTAGTGGGTCGTGTGGCATAGTTGGTTTCGGACTGCACCTCCGGTTTCATACCTGGAGGCCCGGTCAGGGAGGGTTGTTTTTTATATATATATACATATATATATATATATATATATATATATATATCTATATGTATATATATGTATATATATATATATATGTATATATATGTATATATATATATATATATATATATATATGTGTGTGTGTGTGTGTGTGTGTGTGTATGTGTGTGTCTGTGTGTGTGTGTGTGTGTATTCATATCTATGTATGTATGTATGCACACACACACACACACACACACACACACACACACACACACACACACACACACACACACACATACACACACACATATGTATATATTCCCAACCAACAACACGGACAAGTAAAAGCCTCCGACCCAAACCCCGAGTGAAAATTCCCCAGACAGCAGCTCGCAACATCACAAAACCCGAACGCTCTCTCCCCCCTTCAGCCGCCCCGGTCTTCGGCATGACAGTCACCCAGATGAACACGAGCGGCCGCTACGAGCTCCTCCTAAAGCTCACGTGGGACGACCAGGAGGAGAGCTTCGCCGACTACCTGTGGGTGCTACGACCTCTGACCCAAGACCACTCAAAGGTCGTTGTGCCGCCGGTCACTGTGGCTCCTCCAGGTAAGGCTGGTAGTGGTGATGGTGATGATGGTGGTGATGATGGTGATGGTGGTGAGGTTGATGATGGTGATAATGATGATGCATGTGGAAGTGGTGGTGATGGCGATGATAGTGGTGATGGAGAGGATGGTGGTGATGGTCATGATGATGGTGCATGTGAAAGTGGTGATGATGGCGAAGAAGTGGGTGTTTGTGATGATTTTTTTTTTCATGTGTGGATATATGAGTGGTACGTGTACCTTATTGTTAATAGTGACGGTCATAAATGTGGTAATGATAGTTGATGATAGTTTTGTTATAAGTGGGATGGCGAAAATGATATAAATAGTAATAACAGCAAAGGGTGTTTACTAACGGAGCTAATGACATAGATGATTAATGTTATTCAATGACAAAGGTAGCAATAATAAGATAAAATAAAGCATGGTTACAGTTACAAGGAATGTCAGTGAACAATATCTTTAAAATGTAATAGGCCTATATGATATCTTAACCAACAAGACAGTATCAATAACAAAAATCACATTCTACTTTCCTTCCTAACAGGCAAGGTCAACGTCACACTGACCTTATCTGATCCCATTGAACTGCCGACCTTAGTCATGGCTAACGTGTCATGGGGTGACCTCCTTCCCCCTGACATCATCAATCTCACGCAAGCCACTCAACCGAGGTCAAAGGGTAACCACACGCAGATCTTAGGTCATACGTACGAAGGGAGTGGAGAATTCCTCGGGTCTCTGGTGCTCTATAACGGGGTGTCGAGTGTGAACTTGACATTTGCAGTGAGTAATGACCATAACTTTGGCTATGAACAGCGTTGGTGGTGTTTTTGTGACATAGATTATATACATTGTTTTGATAATTTTGATGGTAATAATGATGGTGACGGTAATAATGACAGTAATGATTCAGATAACAATGGCTATTGTAGTAGTAGTAGTGATAGTAGTCATGATATAAATAATAACGATGCATCTTACACCATAACAAGGGCTGAGTCTGTGGTTAGCTGACACATAGGGCACTTGTCCACTCTTAAGATGTGTGATTCGCTACAAAGGGTTTCATATTGATGTGTCCAAAATAAACATTCGGATGTCTTAGAATGTTTTCGGAACCGTTCACTAAAGTGTTCAAGGAGTCCTATACCTGTGAATTCGGTAAATATATGTTCAGTAGTCACCTAAATCGTTTCCAGCACAGACGCCTTCCTAAAACTAAGACTCTTTAGACATATAATTTTTCCTTTTAAGCCTTTCACCAACATTCCCACTAAAATTACAGGTTACGGTGATACCTAAGCTGATCTTCGCCAACGTCACAGTGACCCAAGATGGTGTTTCCGCCCACACATACACCGTGGGAGTATCTACAGTGTTTACGATCGCTGTCGAGAGTGGTGACGTAAACACATTTTCCCTCACCGTTGGCAATACGACAGTGAACAGTTCAGTTCCTGTGTTATCGTATACGTTTGAAAAGGTAAGTGTTTTTTAGAGTACTAGTGATGATTATTATTAGGCAGATTGACGTTATAAAATGTTAGAAGAGTCTTATGTTTGTTGTCGAATTTTATGTGTTGATAACTGATAATGATATTATGTTTCTATGGTGTAATGGTGGTAATTATGATGATAGTAATATGATAACAGCAATAACAGGAATCATAATTGTAGTAATGATGATAGTAATAGGTAATCGTAATTGTAATGGTAAAGATAATACTGATTAGAATAATAAAGAGTATGATTATAAAATTGATCAAAAAGATAATGATGAGCATAACAGCAATAATAATGATGAAATCAGCAATGATAACGAGAATGGTATGTTGATTCGGTACTAATGTCTACTGTGATGATAGCCCCGTTTGCAAAGATGTGGTTTAGCATTAATAACCCCGTATTTCATTCTATTACTCTTCAACGATGCTAGTTATATATAATAGCTACTTAGTTATTTTAGTACAAATACCTACTTTCACCTACACTTTTTGGATGCCAGGCTATGTGATTAGCAACGAAAACGAAACCAGGCAATGCAGTCAAAACAAATAATTACACGCGTCGTTTGCAACTGGTGGCAAATGATTACAGGCCTGGCAGATGGCAATTAACTGCATGACCTCAGATCATGCACTCACGCTAGAAAGCGATCTGCGACAGTACTTCTCTTGCATGAAACTGGGTAATGCAAATAACGGATAATAAGTGGTGATGAAGACAACAATGATAATAAGGGTGATAGTGATGGTAATATTTATAGTGGCAATGGTATAAATGACAACTGCATCGGCAATAATAGCAATGATTCTTATAAAGATCATGAAGTTAATGACGATGATAGGACTATCATTGTAATAATGATAATTATATGCCAACCTTATTAATGATAATGGCAGTAGTACAACAATAATAACGAAATAATACAATCATAACAATAAGGATAATTCGCAACAATGCAAAGAAATACAATAATCAACTTTCAAAAACAAAACAAAAAACTTAACGTTATAAGAACACTTCCTCTTTGTTTTTCAAAATACAAAAACAAATTACCAAGAATATCTATATTATAACCATTATTCTCCCTATATTATATTATATTATAATAATTAAGCCTCTTTCTCCTCGTCTCTTGTAATTTCTTCCCGTCCTCACCTCGTCCCCTGCTCGTCCTCTCCTCGTCCCCTGCTCGTCCTCACCTCGTCCTCTCCTCGTCTTCTCCTCGTCTTCTCCTCGTCCTCTCCTCGTCCTCACCTCGTCCTCTCCTCGTCTTCTCCTCGTCCTCACCTCGTCCTCACCTCGTCCTCTCCTCGTCTTCTCCTCGTCCTCTCCTCGTCTTCTCCTCGTCCTTTCCTCGTCCTCTCCTCGTCCCCTTTTCGTCCCCTCCTCGTCCTCTCCTCGTCCTATCCTGGTCCCCTCCTCCTCTCCTCATCCTCACCTCGTCCCCTCCTCGTCCCCTCCTCGTCCCCTCCTCGTTCTCTTCTCGTCCTCTTCTCGTCTCCTCCTCGTCCTCACATCGTCCTCTCCTCTCGTCCCTTCGTCTCGTCATCTCCTCGTACTCTCCTCGTCCCCTCTTCGTCCCTTCTCCTCGTCCTCTCCTCGTCCTCCCCCCGTCTTCTCCTCGTCCTCCCCTCGTCTTCTCGTCCTCTCCTTTTGTCCCTTCTCCTTGTCCTCTCCTCGTCGTCTCCTCGTCTTCTCGTCCTCTCCTTTTGTCCCTTCTCCTCGTCCTTTCCTCGTCCTCTCCTCGTCGTCTCATCGTCCTCTCCTCGTCTTCTCCTCGTCCTCTCCTCGTCTTCTCGTCCTCTCCTTTTGTCCCTTCTCCTCGTCCTTTCCTCGTCCTCTCCTCGTCTTCTCGTCCTCTCCTTTTGTCCCTTCTCCTCGTCCTCTCCTCGTCCTCTCCTCGTCCTCTCCTCATCCCCTCCTCGTCCCCACCTCGTCCTCTCCTCGTCCTCTCCTCGTCCTCTCTTCTCGTCCCTTCTCCTCGTCCTCTCCTCATCCCCTCCTCGTCCCCACCTCGTCCTCTCCTCGTCCTTTCCTCGTCCTCTCCTCGTCCTCACCTCGTCCTCACCTCGTCCCCTTCTCGTCCTCTCTTCTCGTCCTCCCCTCTCGTCCCTTCTCCTCGTCCTTTCTTCTCACCCTTTCCCCTCACCCTTTCCCCTCAGGCTGGAACCTACGAAGTCACTGTAGGAGGGAACGGGCCAGCGGGAACGGCGCCGCCCCTGCATCTGGCAGTCACAGTCGCTCGGGCGATCTCTTCCGCTGACGTCATCCTTCTCGGTGTCCCGGATGTGGTGGTCACGCCTCCGGGTAAGAATGATCTCTTAACAACCATGTTAGGGATTATGATGATAATGATAGTAAAAATGATTATGATAAAGATAATATTAATGATAATAATAATAGTAATGGTAATAATAATTATAATGATAATAATAGTAATAATAATGAGAATAGTAATAATGATAATAATAGTAATAATGATAATAATTGATAATTGATAATTGATAATGATAATGATAATAATAGTAATAATGAATAATAATAGTAATAATGAATAATAATAATAATGATGATAATAATAGTAATAATGATAATAATAGTAACAATGATAATAACAGTAATAAGGGTAATAATAGCAATAATGGTAATATTGATAATACTAATGTAATAGTAATAATACTGGTAATATTAATAGCAATAATAATGATAATAATAATAATAATAATAATAATAATAATAATAATAATAATAATACTTGAGCTCTATAATAATAACAATAATAATGATTTACCTCTATAGTAATAATATTTAAGTTAGCTCTTATTATATAATATACTAATAATAACATATTCCCCCTCACTCTGCAGGCATAACAGCATTCACCTTAACACTGGCGGCATCAAACGAACTACCTACCTACGTGTCAGGCGAGGTCAGCTGGGGTGACGGGGAAAGCACTCTCGTTGACCTCGTACAAGACACGCCACCAGGTCGCGCAGGAACAGTGACGAAGAACCTGACACACATCTATCTGAGGTCAGGCCGTTTCCAGGTCAACGTATCTATCGCTAATGCTGTGTCCGAGGTCACGATTGTAAAGTTGGTGAGTATAGTAATGAAAGAGTATGATTATGATTATGATGATGTTAAGTTAAATAGATGAATAAACTTATAGATAAGGTCATGTTATGCAATGGCAGAAAGGTAAAGGGAACTTGTGACTTTTTAACGTAGTTCCTCCTCCAAATGTTGAGTATTATGATTATAGACTTTTCAGAAAACGAAAACTGGTGAGTAATATATATTATAATACTTATCATTGATTATTATGATTATTTCTTTTAATTTAATTTAATTTAATTAAGTATTAATTAAGTAATTCAGGAAAATTTATTAATCAAATTTCTATAAATAATCAAATGAATGAATGATAGAAAATAAATTGATATATAGAAAAAAAATCAAATATAAATAAACAAGTAAGCATATATAATGATGCATGAATAAGTAAGTGAATTTATATAAATCATAAATAGACAGGAAATGAAGGGAAAAGATAAATAAGAGAAATAAGTGCACATACATTTACATATGAATGAATGCAACATAATAAAACACACACACACATACACACACACACACACACACACACACACACACACACACACACACACACACACACACACACACATATATATATATATATTCATTCATATACAAGATATGTCTATATGCATATAAATACAGACACACAAAAAACATCAGAAAATAAACAATTGTAGAGATTTAATACATTTCCCTAGCATTAAGACTACACTATTGTACATTATATGCAACTGCAGTGCCATCTGGGAGAATAGACCAGAAGTAGTAACATGTTGCATGCAAGGACGTTGTTGCACGTAAAGCACTTTCTGTAGATGTTTTCAACTTGCTCACTAAACCAACCTATTCCGTTCCATATAGTTTGGTTGTCTGTATTTTATTGTATTATTCTTGCACACAGCATAGCACCTTTTACAATCAATGCGTCTCTACTGTGCAAATATTTACCTAATGACACTATCACGATTTTTAATCTGCGTGTTCATTCATCGTAGTGTAAATAATTCGGTTGTACAGACCAGTACATGTTTACACAGTTTTGTGATCCTTAAGCCAACTCATCAGCAGGGATACAATTTACAGTGTATATAAAGTATTTATACTTGTGTGAGCACTAATCTTTTCTGTGTGATATATAATTGGCTGTTGTGGTGCACCTCTACCTATACTTGTGCTACACATTTTAATCTTGTAATACACCTATGTTCACTGAAAAGCACACACAGTTAAGGAACCTTTCACCACACCAGAAAATCATTATACAATATGGAATTACGTCACCAAAATGTACATAAAATCGTAATCATCAAGTGGCTTTCAGCAAACTGTCATAACTCTAACGAAACGACTGTTGAGTCGTTCCACAATGTGACCATTACATGAAATCTAACGCTTAAACTGACAGGACAATATAATCAACTGACTCGTCTAGCCTTTGTCCCTTTTGCTATACAGGACACCTGGTCAAGATTAGTTTATCTGGCCCACCACCTGATACTCTAACTCTCGACCAGAATATCCTGTTTGTAATGGACATTATCGATACACAAACATGCCATATAAACCGCGATAGACTACCAGACTGCTTATTCCAGTGTTAGACAGACTGGCCCACCACCAGTCTCTCTACCACTCGACCGGACTGTTATGCTTTCAAATTCGCTTTAATTCACTAGAGAATGCTGTTTAGGTCATGAATTGTAGGGGAGAGTGATAAACGAATTATTAGATTTTAGATTTAGATATAGATTTAGATATATGCATGGATCCAGTAAAGCCTTTTTTCATTTTAAAAAGCTGGAACAAATATCAATTTGCGCCTCAAATATTTTTAAAACGCATTTTACTGCCTCACGTATCTAAAGTTATTTATATTTAAGGAGTATTCAAGCAATTACAAATCAGCACAGCTTGTTAATCATAAAGCTTATGACACTACAAATAGTATATCAAACACAGCACTATCTTGTCGCATGGGAATAACACATTCAAACACATTCAAATCCAGGATGATACGAAGACGATTTGCATATGCTTTCACATGTTCAGATATGCATTGTGTCTGAAGCTTTGCAAGACCAACAGCCAAACACAGGCTAGTCCTTGACGCAACCTGTTCCTTCGTTTGGACTGTCAGTGGACTACATTAGTTAGGTCATAATTAAATCGATAGATGAACCAATCCATTATTAAACAGATGACACATGAAAGGTAAAATATTACTGAATAGGTGATATACAAAAAAATACATAAGGCACGGTAACGACGAAGTTCAATGAAACATACAGACTAACAAGCAAATAAATAAACCAACAATTGAATGCATAGATAATGTAATATTACTTAATAGAGAGATAAATAACTAGTCTATTCCACGTTTAATGGCGCAAAAATAGGGTAAAATATTGGCCATAATTGATTTAAAAAAATGGCTTACCGAAACAAAAATTAAAAAAAAATCTTTCATATGAAATATAGATTAATCCTTAACTCAACCACCACGGATTTATGATCTTGCCCACTGTAGTTTATTTTGTGAATTTTGTTACATACAGATGGCGCCACATGTGCTCAGCCAGCAAGGAGTCTATTAGTAGGCCTCGTGACCGATCCTGGTTTCCTCATTCCTTGAATTGACGGGAAAATGTGTTTTTCTTTTTAATACAATTGATATCAATACTGTTATTATTGTTATCGATGTTATGATTATTAAACTGTTATCAAAATCTTGGTAATATTTAAGAAGTTGAAATTATATAAAAGATCCTTTCCAAAAGTCAAGGAAAAGGGTAAACAGGTGAGATAGGTAGGACTAATAACTGACTCCTGGGTGACTAAGCACTTGTAGAGCCATCTATGTGTAAATACAATAAATAAACTTATATTACAGTGGGCATGGCATGTATTCTTGCCATCCGTGCCGACTGGGTTAAGCGCCAAAGTCGTGGAACGGACTATAAACAGACTGATAAATAAACAGATAGATGGAGAAATTAGCGAATAAATAAACATACGATTAAATAAAATGTAGATCAGTATAATTTGATAAAAACTAAATAGGCGAATAAATGGGGAAACCAGTAAATAAAACAAATAAAAAGATTTATAAAACAAATCGAAGGAGTGTAATTCATATTTTTTTTTTCATAAGTGTAAAACTTGATAATATAACCAAACGTTAATATATTATGCCATTAATATATTGTTTACATTAAATTCACAATTATTATTGTTTTTGGTTATCGTTATTGTTTTACGACCATGCAGTATATTTAATCATAAGTCATTTTTTACTCTCCTTATTTTTATTATAATTCTTTTTCTTCTTCCTCTACATTTTTAACCACCATTCTTTACGAATATTATCCTTCCGTTCATCCTAACAGCTGAGAGTCATCAATCACATCACTCTCGACACTATCCTGGTGAACTACGTGAACGAAATGGACTCTCCTCCCGACGGACTCTCCACAGAAATGTTCATGAAGACAGAGGTTCAGATTAACTTCACAGCCGTCGTGAACACTGGCGCGGCGGATTCATTCACTCTTGTGGTTGATGGGGAGACGCTGACCAACACGGAGGCTTCGATCGTCTATACTTTCGGTTCAGTGAGTTTCGATGCTTTTAAGTTGATTTGATTTTGTTTTTTTAGGTTTGTTTTGGGGTAGTAGTGAGGGTAGATAATTTTCGACCGTCTATACTTTCGTTTCAGTGAGTTTCGATTCTTTATATTCGATTTTTTTTTATCTAGTTTGAGGTTGTGGGGACAAAGGGGTTCCAATCGTTTATACTTTCAATTCAGTAACTGTCAATCCTTTTTGTTTCATGTTGTTTTTTGTTTTTGTTTGGGGTAGTTGTGGGGGGATAGTGTTCGGTCGTCTATACTTTTAGCTCATTGAGTTCTGATCCTTTTCATTTTCATTTGTTTGTTTTGCATTTGCTTTGGTCAGTAGTGTGGTATGATTTTCGATCGATATACTTTCAATTCAGTGAGTTCCGATGCTTTTATGTATATGTTTGTTTATTTGTGTACTTGCTTATTTGTTTGTGTTTTATTGATTTTCTTTTATCACGATTTCCTTTTAAAATCACCCCTTTGAATAGCCAAACGAAATGCGAAATATAATAACACAACCTTTTCAGGCCGGAAACTACACCGTGAGCATGACTGCTTCGGGCGAGGCTGGAGTGTCTACCGCTGTGACAACGTTGGTGGTGCTGGCAAGGCCTGTCAGGAGGTCCAACGTCCTGCTGACGTTGCCTGACAGGGTGGTCGCGCCGCCAGGTAAGGGAATCGTAATGGACGATTATAAACGCAGATATACCTATACATATATACATACATACATACATACATATATATATATATATATATATATATATATATATATATATAAACACACACATATATATATATATATATATATATATATATATATATATACATATATATATATATATATATATACACATACATATATATATATATATATATATATATATATATATATGTATGCATATATATACAACACACACACACACACACACACACACACACACACACACACACACACACACACACTTATGTGTGTGTGTGTGTGTGTGTGTGTGTGTGTGTGTGTGTGTGTGTGTGCATATATATATATATATATATATATATATATATATATATATATATATATATATGCACACACACACACACACACACACACATATATATATATATATATATATATATATATATATATATATATATATATATATATATATGTGTGTGTGTGTGTGTGTGTGTGTGTGCATATATATATATATATATATATATATATATATATATATACATATATATATATATATTATATATGTATATATATACATACATATATATATATGTATATATATATATATACATACATATATATATATATATATATATATATATATATATATATATATATACATACATATACACACACACACACACACACACACACACACACACACATATATATATATATATATACTCGTTTATTTTTAAATGTCTATAACTGTATATGTATCTATCCGTGTATGTGTGCACACGCTAACAGCTCGAAATTAAATAAATTAATGAACGCAATACCAAGATTGATTTTTACCATACTTCACGGACTTCATACATACACTTTTTCAACTAAGCCATAAATGTGCATTTCATTCTCTCATTAAAACCAATCAAAAAAACACATTTCCTAAAAATGAAACATTCACGAAAACACGAACGGCTCTCTCCCGCCTTCAGGAAACGCAAACGTGAATGTGTCCGTTTTCGCTACGGATGAGTTACCTACGCTCGTCACCGGGTTTATCACCTGGGGAGACAGCGAACCGGACACGCCCTTCGACCTGACCCAGGACACACCACAGGGAGCCACAGAGTCCGTGTCCTTGACCTTTGCCCACGTCTACGCCTCCTCCGGCAGCTACCAGGTCACTTTGCAGATGGCCAATCCCGTGTCGCGAGTGAATGTGACAAAGACGGTATGTTTGTCATATTTGTGCGTGATAGCGTGTTTGTCTGTCATGTAACAACCTCTACTGATGCTAAGCCTATTTTCATTAAAGAAGTAGATTTTACCTTGAAAAACGGGCTCCTCTTTGGCGATTTTTGACTCTAAAAGAAAAACGTCCGAATTCAAGTTATTAATAGCTATATAGCTCGCATGATTACATAATATATATCCATCTACTTTGTATTATCTATAATCAGAATGATACTTTAAAAGACAATGGATAAGTTAGTATACTACTTTTTAACCCAATGCCGTCGGGGAAAATGAACAAAAAATGGTGAAAATGCTGTGCCCATTTTCTATATTTTTTGTGAAATGTCTGCTCATAGATGGCTTTGCTAGTGCTTAGCCACAAAGGAGTCAATTAATAGACCTTGTGACCATACGTGATTTGAATTGGCGGGAAAAACGTGTTTTTTACTAGTGCTATGGATATCGATGGTGTTATTTTTATTATAAACATTATAATTATTATAATGTTTTTTAATATTAGTAACAGCAAAATAAGATAATGTAAAATATTTCGTAAATCAAAGAAAAGGGTGAACGGGCGAGACGGGCAGTACTCCTAACTGGCTCATTGGTGACTTAGTACAAGTATAGCCATCTATGTATTTAAACAATCAAACAAGTACTAACAGTGGGCAAAGCACGTGTCTACCTGTCGTATCCGTCGGCAAGGGGTTAATACTGATACGAGTGGATAAAGAGTCTACGGACATCACGCGCCACATTTCACTATCTCTGTAATGTTATGACCATGCATTGAATGTACCACAGCTTGCCCACGCCTGTGCAGTTAGCCAGGGTGGTAAATAAAGGACTAAACTAAACTAAAAACTATACTCGATGCAATAAAATCACAGAGATAATTTAAAGTACATAAAACCATCACTCTCTACAGCTGAGGGTACTGGACCAGCTCACTCTCGACAAGATCCTGACATCCTACGCCAATGAGGCCGACATGCCTCCTTGGTACACGAGCGTCTTTAAGGTGGACGCGCCTGTTAACATAACTGCCTTAGAAAACAACGGGGAGACGACCAGCTTTACCCTCGTGGTGGATGGCAGTGTCTTCACCAGCGCCGACCCCTCGTTCATCTATACTTTTACTGCTGTTAGTATTCTTCTTTTATTTCATTTAATTGATGTATTGGTCTATTTATTTATTTTATTTGTTATTTATTATTGTTATTATTATCTTCTTTTTTGTTTTTTTTGGGGGGGGGGGGTAGTGCTTGCGGTGTGGTGAGATATTGTAAATTTTCATATGTACTTGGAAAATTTGTATATTGAATGACAATCGGATTCATATATAAACGAATGTACAAAATACACGCACATATACTCACACACACACACACACACACACACACACACACACACACACACACACACACACACAAACACAAACACAAACGCCACACACACACACGCACCACAAAGAAACACATACACACAAAGAAACTCCCCAACATTCAAGAAAAGACCAATTTATTCCACAATAACAACCTTCTCACTCACACATTATCTGTGTCATCTTCCCCCAGGCTGGCAACTATAACATCACCATGACTAGCTCGGGAGAAGCCGGAGTTTCGTCAGCAGTTGACAGCACATTAGAGGTGGCAAGAGAAATAAAGGCCGAAAACATTCAAATTCTGCTTCCCGACAAGGTGGTTTGGCCGCCAGGTGAGTGGCGAGGGAAAGGGAATGTGTGTGTGAGAGAGAAAGGGAGAGGAGAGAGAGAGAGAGAGAGAGAGAGAGAGAGAGAGAGAGAGAGAGAGAGAGAGAGAGAGAGGAGAGAGAGAGAGAGAGAGAGAGAGAGAGAGAGAGAGAGAGAGAGAGAGAGAGAGAGAGAAAGAAAGGGAGAGGAGAGAGAGAGAGAGAGAGAGAGAGAGAGAGAGAGAGAGAGAAAGAGAGATAGATAGATAGATAGAGAGAGAGAGAGAGAGATAGATAGATAGATAGATAGATAGAGAGAGAGAGAGAGAGAGAGAGAGAGAGAGAGAGAAGGAGAGGAGAGAGAGAGAGAGAGAGAAAGGGAGAGGAGAGAGAGATAAATATATATATATATATATATATATATATATATATATATGTAGAGAAAGAGAAATACATATGTATATGTACACACACACACACACACACACACACACACACACACACACACACACACACACATATATATATATATATATATATATATATATATATATATAGAGAGAGAGAGAGAGAGAGAGAGAGAGAGAGAGAGAGAGAGATGGAGAGAGAGAGAGAGAGAGAGAGAGAGAGAGAGAGAGAGAGAGAGAGAGAGAGAGAGAGAGAGAGAGAGAGAGAGAGCTTTTGTTGCCCATTTGTAGCAATATTGATCGGAAGTCGGATGAGCCAATGGCCATCAGTACCTGGTGAAAAGACAAAAAAGAACACTTTTTATACGTTATTATATTACAATAACACAAATGAAAACAACATTACTTTCACCATCAACAACAAATACGCCATTAACAAATACGCCGCCCTCTGAATGAACTTTAAACGTGGAGCCGAATGAATAATAATCGAGAGAAAGCACAAGCCACCCATCTCACACAACCGCGCTCTTCCCAACAGCCGAAACCACAGTGTCCGTGACCGTGTTGGCCCCGGGCGAGCTACCGACCCACGTGGAGGGAGTGATCAGCTGGGGAGACGAACAAGACCAAGACGTGTTTGAAATGTTAGACGAGACCGCTCCAGGGTCCATTGGCGCCGTGACGGTGAATCTGACTCATAACTTCAGTCGTCCGGGAGATTTCCTCATAACAGCTTTCATGAGGAACCCGGTGTCGTTGGTCAACATATCCAGGGAGGTGAGTGTCTCTCGGGGGTTGGGGGTGAGGGAGTGTGTGGGGGCTGGAGGGGGAGTTCTGAAGGAGTGATGAAGTTCGTGCAGGTGTGTGTGGGAGGAGGATAAGGTAGTGGGGATTTGCGCAGTTTCACGTGGATGGATAGAATGCAGGAATTTAGTATGCCTTTTAGGAATGTATATGCAAACACAAGCGCACACACAAACGCGCGCGCACCTTTAACCACCTTCTCCCACGCTTCTTCAGATCCACATCCTGGACCACCTGACGCTGCAGAAGATCCTCGTCGAGTACCAAGATCCCTCCGACGCTCCTCCGTGGTCCTCCGACGTCTTCAAGACCGGAGTCCTTCTCAACTTCACCGCCGTCGTGGCCACGGGAGACGCCGAAGGATTCACACTCTACGCCGAAGACTCGATCCTTAGTCATGACGGTCCCTCGGTCGCCTACTCCTTCGCGGGTGTAAGTAGGATGCGCTTCTCGTGTTACGTTTGTTTGATTCGTTGTCTTTATTGGTATCTTAAAAAATTCTTATGTAACGATGCAGTACAATACACAGTTATGATATATTTTATTATATTTTATGTTTTATTATATATTTTTTTATTATAAATGTTGTGGTGGCCTTAGTGTACAAATTTATGATTCGATTCTAAAAGTCATTTCATAATAGTTCGAGTAATAGAGGACAAATGATCTCAATAGAAATTACGTGCGTGATTAGATCTTAGAACAGACAGGAATACTTACGGAATTTATGCTGCGAAAAATGGCACCAGCAAACATTCCCATATATTTACATATTCGATGGTATTTGAATCTTTTTTCAATCCGTTTGGAAAGTCGCATTGTTATTGCTATTGCTGCCGTTTGTATTGTTGTTCATATATTTTAACCACGGTAAACCTAACTAGCAAAGAAAAAAAACTTTGATATTAAATCTATGAAACCTTTGATATTAAAACAATGAACCAACACCAATTCTCAGGCCGGCGAGTACACCGTCAACATGACCTGTTCTGGAGAGGCCGGTGTCTCTCCGCCCGTGACACTGACGGTGACCTTGGCTCGACCTATTGAACCGGAACATCTTGACCTCTTGTTGCCTGACCTCGTTGTCTGGCCTAAAGGTATGTGTGAGGGAACCGTTTTTCATATGATGCAGTTATGCCTAAGGTATTATGTGGTATACAAACAATTCGTTGTCTTTATTGTTATCTTATATATTTCTTATGTATCGATGCAGTACAATACACAGTTAGGATATTTTTTCACAGACCTAAAGAAAAGAAGATAAAGAAGCCAAGTCAAGGATAGGATAAACCGAGAAGAGAATATCTTAAATAACTTTGGCTATAAAAAATAATAATAACGATAATAACAATAATAATAAAATAAGATAAATAGATAACTAAAATAAAAGATAAATAAATAACACCAAGCATTACACCTTTCAGAAGAAGCAAGCATTGAAGTAGTAGTGACTGACGCCTCGGAACTACCAACGTTCGTGGCAGGAACCATAACTTGGGGTGATTCAGGAGCAGACGTTGATCTCGACCTCAGTGACGTCACTCCTCCAGCGGCCAGCGGGTCAGTGTCACGCACCCTGACCCATAACTACACGCAGCCAGGAGAATATCAGGTTACGGTCTCCTTGCGTAACTTGGTGTCACAAGCCAGTCTCACCAAGACGGTAAGTTGTTGTTTTCTTGTTTTGTAAAGAGGGAGGCGGGGGAGGTGAATTTAAGGCCGCGTCTGTTTTGGGGGAAATTAAAAAAAATACTTAGCTCAATTTTACTATACCGATTTTGGAAATACCCTTTTTCTTGGCGTTTAGTTTTGGGTAACTACAGGTCTCAACAAATTAAGCCGAGTTAATATCCATTTCGCAATATTCCGAATCACATATATAAGACAAACAACCAGGTAGGTGAGACTAAGCCACTATGTCATATTAGTGAGCTGAAAATCCCGACAGTGGTTTAGACTGAAAACCAGTGGACTGGAACTTTCCCTGCGGTCAAGACTGATTGTGAATTAGACTGTCTACAGGTGGACCAGATCGCCTGATGGATATCTAGACCGTTTAGTGGTGGTTAAACGGTCTGGGAGTGAATCAGACCCTCTGGCTGCTGTACTGACTGTCTAGTGATAGACCCCACATACTCAGAGTGACTACCTCATTTAAGATGACGTAGCGAAAAAAACTAAAGCTCAATAATGGTCTGACATAAAACGGCTGCGTTGTGCATTAGACTGTAGTTCAGACCGAGTGCTGGTGAACTGGCTGATTTGGTTGGTGGACCAAACAGACTGGTGATGATCCGGACGGTCGACCAAAGAACAAATCAGTTTAATATCTATCAAAATGTTCCTCATTGTCGATTAGATAATCAAAGGATAAGACAATTTGTACATCAAGAACATTGATAACTAACTACACTGGAATTTATCAGACTATTATTTAGCTAAAATATAGACTGACACGCGACGGAGGACTACGTCATTTTGTACATATCATACCTTCTCGTAAATCAACCAAAACGTCAACATCTTTCACTTGTAATATAAATCATTCCATTCCCTTTGTCTTACGTCCCAAGCCACAACCTGCACCAGTGTGAACAGGATTCTTAGCCAGTCACTTAAGTACGTGTACAAAACCAATAAACAATACCAAAGTAAAAGAGCAATTAAACCCAAACAACTTTTTTCTCGCGAGGTCAATCCAGGCCACGTAATCTAATCCCAGAAGCTGTTTGACCCGTCCCTCTGTAGCTCCTCGTGCTGGACCACTTAAACTTGAACGGGATTTTGGTGGAGTACGAGAACCAGGCAGACCGACCTGAAGAAGGCGCTGGCGACGTCTTCAAGGCAGGCGTGGCTCTCAACCTGACGGCCCTCGTGGATTCCGGCGAGGCTGACTCGTTCACTTTTAACGTGAACAATGAGACTTTGACGAGCAGTTCGCCGTCCATTGTTTACGTTTTCCCGATGGTAAGAAGCTAGTTTGAGGTACAGTTTTTATTACAATTGTTGTTGTTTGTTCTGTTTATGTTTTTGTGTTGTCTTCTTTTTACTGTTTTCATCGTTTTCACTTGTTTGTGGATACAGGACAGGACGTTCTGATATTAAGAGAAAAATCACATACATCATTTAAGTTTCTTTTATTAAATTCCACTCGTTTTCTTGTTGTTTTAAGGTTTGGTTTTGTTCCATTATTATTCCTTTTCTCTCTTTTCAATTGTTTCGACAAATATTATAATCATCCTCTTGTTCTTCATTTTATCTTTGTTGGATATTGATTACATTTTAACTTCATCTCTCTTCATTTTCTACTCCATTTCTCTGCATAATCGACAGCACGTTTAATTAAATGCTTGTGATATATAATTTACATATTTTAATTTCCGTTTGAAGATTGTAGTTCCAGGTATTTTTATTTCTCTTTAGAAATAATCAATAACATTCAAAGATCATATTTTAGAGCTTTAGATTCCTCATCATACAATTACCTCGTAAATACATGTTTTTTTTCCGTCTTTTAGATTATAAATTCAGGAAAATACGTAATTTTTTTCCCCTAAATGTATTAGGAATCGTACGAAAATTGTTATCAAAATTCCCCAATAAATCAATAAATGATGATCTTGCTTCCCGAATTAATCCAAGACCCTTTCAGTTAATAAAGAAAATCTTCCTATATAACGTTCAAAATTCCTTACAAAGGCAGGGGACTACACAGTGACAGTGAGAACAAAGGGCGACGCGGGACTCTCGAACGCCCTCAGCAAGACGGTGCGGGTAGCTAGAGCCATCTATCAGGAGAACTTGGAACTACTGCTGCCGGAGCTGGTCGTGTCGCCTCCAGGTTGGTTGAGGTTTCAAAATGTTTCGTTCGTTGGGGTTTCTGCTTGGATTCGGAAGAAATTAGTATTTTTTTCTTTGCTTTTTGTTGTTTTGGTGCGTGAGGGTTACTTGGAATTTTTATTTGAGAGAGTAATCTATTTTTTTTGTTAAGATAGCCGTGTGTGTGTGTGTGTGTATGTGTGTGTGTGTATGTGTGTGTGTGTGTGTGTGTGTGTGTGTGTGTGTGTGTGTGTGTGTGTGTGTGTGTGTGTATGTGTGTGTGTGTGTCTGTGTGTGTGTGTGTGTGTGTGCGTGTGCGTGTGTGCGTGTGTGTGCGCGCATACATGTGCAATCGTACATGCATTCACACACCCTAACATCCATATCAATAAAAAAACTAACAAACAGACAAAACACAGACCCAAATCAATCACCACCTAACCCCCCCTCCCCCTTCCCACCCCCTCCTGAAGGCGACCTCTCGATCTCGGTCTCGGTGACGTCACAGGGCGAGCTGCCGACGAACGTGACCGGACGCCTGAGTTGGGGCGACGAGAGTGACTTCCTGGAGGTCGACCTTGTACAAGCCACAGTCCCGGGTTCAACAGGTTCCGTCTCCAGGGAACTGAGTCACACGTACGAGGCGCCGGGGGAGTACGAGATCACCTGGCGCCTGTTCAACGCCGTGTCCGAGTTGAACATTATGAAACAGGTTGAGAATACAATAGAGTTGTTCCTTATCTGAACCTTTCTAAAAATAAAGGAATAAATAAGTAAATAATAATGATAAAAGAAATAGATAAACAAAAGAGGGAGGATAGATTACTGAATGGAATTTATATTATTTGCATGAATAATATAAAAGAAAAAAAATGTTGTTTCTTACATGAGGCTTTCTATAAGTGAAAAAAACATATATATAAGGAGAATGGATTACTAAAGAACTTTGAAATCATTTGAAATTATCAGAAATGAAAATAGAGTTTATACACCCAGACATTTCTAACCAAATCGCAGACATCTGACCAAACTATAAACATTTATGACGTGTATTACGCAAGTATAATAAGTTCTAGAAGTGATCAGAACCCTCTCCCTTCCAGCTGTCGGTCCTCCAACGCATAGAACTGCAGGAGCTCATTGTGGCCTACGCGAACCCCGAGGAGGACCTGGCATCTCCTCCGGGTTTCTTCTTCTTTGGGGAAACCTTGAGCATCAGGCCGAGGAGCGTCGAAGGATCCGCCACTTCCTACATTCTCAGCGCGAGCGGCCTTGGGGACGTCGAGCAGGATACGTCCTTGTTTAATATAACCTTCGATAGGGTATACGGTTTAAAATTCCTGTGTTTGTCTGAGTTAATGAATGTCTTCGGTTGAGAAGAGTGATGTTTTTGAGGTGGTGAGCTGAGGTCAGGGGATTCGGAATTTAGCTTATACATCCAAAGCTATATTAATGACTCTATATCATATTTTCTATATTATTTTTTGAGGGGGTAATCCTTAAAGAAAACGGAACGATTTAGACTGACGGAATTCTACTTCTACGAACTTCAATGTAGTTGATAATTAAGTCTCCCTCCTTCGGCACCACCAGGATACTAACACGCGACTTCGCTGTCTCCCCCCTTAGGAGAGCGACTATAGAGTGAGCCTCCGCGGCGAGGGCCCCGCGGGCGCCTCGGCCGAGCTCTCCGCCTGGGTGCGCGTGCGCCGCCGCGTCTCGGGCCTCGAGCTAATTCTCCCGAGCAGCGAGACGCGCGTGGGGCTGGAGGTCGTCTTCGAGGTCAAGTCGCCTGAGCTCCTGGGGGCGTGCCTGAGCCTGGACACCGGCGACGGGCGCCTCATCGGGTGGAAGCCTCCGGGGAAGTGCGAGGGCGACGAAGGCGGCGAGGAGGAGTGGGAGGAGGCTCCGCTGAGACGCTCCGTCAAGCTGGCCCACGAGTACGACTCGGCGGGGAGGTTCACGGCGACGGCGCGCCTCTTCTCCGTCATGGGGGAGGCGGTGCGGAGCGTAAACGTGACCGTGTGGGAGAGCCTGCCGTGCGACGCCCTCAGCGTGTGGATCCGCAAGAACGGCACCCTGGACAGCCCCGTCAACATCACCCGCGCCGAGAAGCTGCGGATCGAGAGCTTCGCCGTCGTCAACTGCAGCGTCCCCGAGATCGAGATGGAGATCAGTGAGTAGAGAGAAACCACGAATAACTTACTTGAAGCACTATTAAAATCACAAACACAATCTCATCCTCACTAACACGACCTCCGTTTTCTTGTTAGCTTGGAGGATGATGAGAGTGAACGACAGCGTCGAGGTCGACCTCAGCTACATAGACACGTCGAAGGGCGTGCTGTTCCTTCCCGTGCGGACGCTCCACTACGGCCTCTACCGCGCCCTCGTCAGCTACAACGTCTCCATGACAAGTAAAAGGGGGAGGGTTACTTCTACGTCAAGTATTTGTCTTTGCTATGATGGTAGCTTCTCATGGAAGATGCCTTAACTATGCATCAACGATGTATCTCTCTCTCTCTCTCTCTCTCTCTCTCTCTCTCTCTCTCTCTCTCTCTTTCTCTTCTCTCTCTCTCTCTCTCTCTCTCTCTCTCTCTCTCTCTCTCTCTCTCTCTCTCTCTCTCTCTCTCTCTCTCTCTCTCTCTCTCTCTCTCTCTCTCTTCTCTCTCTCTCTCTCTCTCTCTCTCTCTCTCTCTCTCTCTCTCTCTCTCTCTCTCTCTCTCTCTCTCACTATATATATATATATATATATATATATATATAAATAAATATATATCCTCCTTTACCCTCCCTCTCCCTCCTCCTCACTCTCCCCTCACCATCACTCCTCCACTGCACCCACCCCACGCCCCTGACCCCTATAAATACACACATACCCCCCACCCTCCAACGCCCACACTAACCCCACGCCCAAACTACATATCCCCCCCCTAACCCCCCTCGACGCCCACAGACCCCTCTGGCGCCGACGTGTGGGCGGAGGTGTTTGGCGAGTCCGTGGTGCGCGTGGGCAAGAGCGAGCTGATGGTTGTCATGGTGCCAGGGGGCTCTCCGAGGATCCGGCGGGGGTCGCTGCAGACGCTGAACCTCCGGCCGGGACACCTGTCTTATGATCCCGATTATCCGGAAATTCGGGTGAGGTTATCCGGATACTTGGCTGTGGGGAGGATTTTTTTTAGTTTTTGGGTTAAATAGTTTTTTTTTTTATATATTTTTGTGTTTTTTGTTTTGTTTTGCTTTGATTTCTTTCTCATTTCCTTTGGTTTAATTTGTTTCTTTTCGTTTCTATTCTTTTTTTTTTTTTTTGCTTTGTTTCCTTTTCTTTTTGTTTCTATTCTTTTTCTTGTCTTTCTTTTCTTTTCGTTTTTATTCTTTTTCTTTTCTTTCCTTTCTTTTCTTTTATTTTCTTTCTTTTCTTTTGTTTTATTTTCTTTCCTTTCTTTTGTTTAGTTTTCTTTCTTTTCTTGTCGTTTGTTTTCTTTCTCTCTTGTTTCTCTTTTCTTTTCTCTTCTATTTCTTTTTTTCATTTAATTTCAGTGATTTTTTAACCTTTTTCTATTGGATATTTTTAATCTAATTTTTTTACTGTTTGGGGTTTGGGGTTTTGGTCCTTGTGGTCCTCTGGTCGATGGGTCTTTTTGGAATGCTTATGAAGGCTAGACTATTAAAACCTCTTTAACCGATGTGAAATAAAGGAACATTAGGATTAGCAAGAAATTTCTTTGTTTACACATATCGACAATTCCTATAATTTCAATATGCACACACACACACACACACAAACACACACACACACACACACACACACACACACACACACACACACACACACACACACACACACAAACATGCACACACACACACACACACACACACACACACACACAGACACACACACACAAAGATGCATACACACACACACACACACACACACACACACACACACACACACACACACACACACACACACACACACACACACACATAAATACACACATATATAATGCGTCTTATTCCCTACCCGACAGCTGACGTCGTACAGATGGGCGTGTCGCAAGGTGGGCGAGGCGTGGCCGGAGGGGGGCGGGGCCACCTCCGACCCCCCCACGAGTCGAGACGAGTACGACAGCGCCGTCGATCGGGGGGGCTGCTGGGGGGAGGGCCCGGGGGCGCTGACCACGGGGGCGGCGTCGCTCAGCATCGACGTGGAAGTCTTCAGGACCTTCTACGCCAGTTACGAATTCCGAGCCATTGTGAGTAGGTGGCGGGGCGTGTGTGTGTGGATACACGTGTAAATGGATGGAGAGGTAGATAGATATAGATAGCTACAAACAGATATAGATAAGTATAGATATATAGATATATATATAGATAAATATAAATTGATTTAGATAGATATAAATAGATATAGATGGATATAAATAGATATAGATAGATATAGATAAATATAGATAGATATACATAGGAATAGATAGATAGTTATAGATGGATATATATATAGATATAGATAGGTAGATGGATACATATGTAGATAGATATAGATAGATGGCTATATATATAGATAGATATAGATAGTATAGATAGATATAGATAATATAGGTAGATATAGATGAATATATATATGTAGACAAATAGATATAGATATAAATAGATAGATAGGATATATGTAAAAATAAAAATCCGGAGAGCCCTAGCGCCCCCTGTAGCCCAG
>NC_061819.1:34427059-34437059 GCF_019202785.1 Penaeus chinensis
GCTCTTTCCCCCTTTCCTCCCACCCAAGGCCTCACCGGGAAGTCGGAGAAAATGATCTTCTCCTTCGGGCCCGACGCCACAGCAAAGATCGTCCTCCCTTTCGCCAACATGACCCTGTGGGCGGCTGTGAGCGATCCCATGGGCGCCGAAGCTCACTATCTCATGGCCGAGATCGAGCCGCTGCTGCCGTCTAAGGAGGCGTTTGTGCAGTACGAGGAGAGGTAAATGGTGATAGTAATAGGACAAATGAAAAGGGAGAGGTAGATGATAGAAATAGATCAAAAAATGAAAAAAGGAGAGGTAGATGATGATAGAAATAGATCAAAAAATGAAAAAGGAGAGGTAGATGATGATAGAAATAGATAAAAATTGAAAAAAAGAGTGGTAGATGATGATAGTAACAGAAAAAAAATTGTATAGATATATTTATCTATCTATCTATCTATCTATCTCTATCTATCTATCTATCTATCTATATGTAAAAGAGAGGTTTTGGTAAATAATGGCTGACAGATGACGGACAAATTCATCAGTTGATCGAACGCAAATATAATACAATATGACACAACGTAACACAGCACAGCATAAACAGCACAGCCCACCCCCATAACAGCATAACACTCTCCTGACGCCTTTTTACAGCAACCTGCTCATCCGTGCCGTAGGAGCGAGGAACCAGGAGCGTGTGGATATGCTCCTGAGGGCGGAGAATTCCCTCAAGGGCAAGAAGCTGTTGTCTGAACTAGAGGAAGAAGGTGAGAGAAAATGGATTGGTTTGTCTTTTTTTATAATTTAAGATTTTTTTTTTTTTTGCCGTTATTGATATTGTTCGTGTTGGTGTCACTGTTGTTGTTGATATTACTATTATTACTGTTATTATTGTTGTCATTATGTTATTATTATTATTATCATTATCATTATTATTATCATTATTATTATTATCATTATTATCATCATTATTATTATCATTGGTATTATTAATACTATTAATACCATAATTATCATTATCATTATTATTATCATCATTATTATTAATAACTTTGATTATTGTAATTGTTCTCATTGCCATAATTATTATCATAACCATCATTATCATTATTATTATTATAACCATTATTATTATTATTTTATTATTATCATCATCATTACCATTATCATAATTACTATCGTTCCTATTATTGCCATTATTATTATGATTAAAAATATTCTCCTCATTATCATCATTATCATTAGTTATCCTTCCTCGCCTTCCCTTTTCTCAGAGGACCCAGCGGTTGACGAGGAAGAGGAGAAGAAGAAAGCAGAGGCAAAGAACGAGAAATTACTAGGCTCCGTCGACAAGTTTTCTGTGACTTCGATCGATGAGGTTATTCAGGTGAGGAACAAGGGGCGGGGCCTTTGGGTGGGATACTCTTATTCAAGTCTCTGTCTCTGTCTCGGTTTCTCTCTTGATTTCTTTCTTTCTTTCTTCTCTTTTCTTTTTTCTCTGTCTTTGTCTCTGGCTCTAGCTCTGTGTCTGTGTCTGTGTCTATCTCTGGCTCTGTCTGTCTGTCTCTGCCTCTGTCTCTGTCTCTTTTTGTCTGTCTCTCTCTCTCTCTCTCTCTCTCTCTCTCTCTCTCTCTCTCTCTCTCTCTCTCTCTCTCTCTCTCTCTCTCTCTCTCTCTCTCTCTCTCTCTCTCTCTTCCTCCCATCTTCCCTCCCTCCCCCTCTCTCTATTTAGATCTCGTGCGCTGACTCTTTGGCTCTCATATACTTGCTCTTTTTCTATTGTTCACACGCTCTTTAGCTCTCCTTCGTTCTTTCTCTCTCTCTTGTTATTTCTGTTCTGTCTCGTGTTCGCGTTCTGCTTGACTCTCTTCTATTGCTCCCTTCTTGTTCGCTCTTTAACTTAACTCTCTCTCTCTTGCTCTCATTCTCTCTCTTTCCGTCTCTCTCTCTCTCTCTCTCTCTCTCTCTCTCTCTCTCTCTCTCTCTCTCTCTCTCTCTCTCTCTCTCTCTCTCTCTCTCTCTCTCTCTCTCTCTCTCTCTCTCAGTTTACCCATCAATATATCTATCTCATCATGTATACTATGATGAGATATTTTATAAGTCTCTCTGCCTATCTATGAATGAAATTAAACGAAAAATACTAAATGATGTAGTGATTTGGTTTATCCCTTGCCAAGTTATACACACAAACACACATAGACACAAAGACACACACACGCAAATACCCGCTCACACGTACAGACATGCGGCACAACCCCTCACCCCTCGCCCCCCTCACCCCCTCGCTCCCTCACCTCCCCCCTTCCTGACCCACTGCCTCACCCTCCCACCTAAACTTTCTGCCTCCACCCCCTACCTCTCCACTCCCCTCACCCCCCCTTCCCTCACAACCCATCCCCCTAAACCCCAACCCCATGACCCTCCACCCCCTCAACCCTTCACCCCCACCCATCATCCCTCCCCCACCCTCTCCCCACCCCCTCCCCCTGACACCCCTCCCTCCATCTCATACCCCCCTCCCTCTCTCATACCCCCTCCCTCCCTCTCTCATACCCCCCTCCCTCTCTCATACCCCCCTCCCCCTCTCTCTTACCCCCCACCCCCTCTCTCATACCCCCCACCCCCTCTCTTATACCCCCCTCAAGCCGACTTCCTCCCTCTCTCATACCCCCTCCCTCCCTCTCTCATACCCCCACCCTCCCTCTCTCACACACCCCCTCTCTCATCATCCCCCACCTCCCTCTCTCAAACCCCCCTCCCTCTCTCACACCCCCTCCCCCACTCCACCCCCACCCTTCACCCCTCCCCCTCCCCCTGACATTCCCCTCCCTCCCTCTCTCACACACCCTCCCTCCCTCTCTCACACCCCCCCCTCCCTCTCTCACCCCCCCCCACTCAACCCGACTTCCTCCCGCAGGTGAACAACATCCTGGGCGCCGTGGCCGACCCGCTGCCGAAGGAGAACCAGGGCGCTGCCGTCGACGCCCTCCTCATGCTCTCGGGCGCCGTGGACAAGGAGGCGCCCCTCACGCAGCAGAAGGACTTCATGGCCGGCGCTCTGGGCACGGCGGCGAATCTCATGAAGGTGCGTGGGGGGAGGGAGGGGTGGAGGGGTGGGAGGGTGGAGAGAGGGAGGGTTGGGTGGGTGGAGGGATGGGAGGAGTGGGTGGAGGGAGGGGTGGGTGGAGGGAGGGGTGGGTGGGTGGGTGGAGAGGTAGGAGGGGTGGGTTAAGAAATGGGGTTGACGGGCGGGTAGGTGGGTGGATGGATGGGTGGGTGGGTGGAGGGGTGGGTGGAGAGAGGGGTGGACGGGCGGGTGGGTGGGTGGGTAGGTGGGTGGGTGGGTAGATGGGTGGGTGGGTGGGTAGATGGGTGGGTAGGTGGGTGGGTGGGTAGATGGGTGGAGGGATGGGTGGAGGGATGGGTGGAGGGATGGGTTGGTGGATAGGTAGGTGGCTAGATCGGTGGGTGGAAGGGCGGATGGGTGGATGGGTGGGTGGATGAATGGATTGGTAGGTGGCTAGACCTGTGGATGGACGGGTGGATGGGTGGATAATTTATTTTTTATCAATTTATATGGATAAATAGATAATGAGTCAACAAATACTTAGCTCAAGGAAAAATCGAATAAGTAGACAAAGAGATGAATAAAGAAGAAGATGGATATGTGGAAGGAGGGATGAATAGACGGATGGAGGAATAGGAGGAGGGAGAGATACATGAGGATACATAACTGGGTTGATGGATAAGTGGATAGCAAACGAAATGGACGGAGAGAGGGGAAGGTGGATGAGTAGATGAGTAAATTAGACAGAATAATCGGTCGATTTGATGGTAGATAGATGGACAGATAGACTTTACCATATGTAGATATATAGATAGATAAGATACTTTTTTGGTAGTACATAAGAATATCGAGCTGAAAAAAAGATAAATAAAAAATAAAAACAAGATATTTTTTCCAGATGTATTTGTATCCAAATTATTGAATTAATGAACATAATGACTCTACCAGACTGATATCTTTACCTTTATTTAAATAATATTTATTTATATTTTTCTTTATTTAATTAGATATATATATTCTTTAATTAAATATATATTTTTTCATTTATTTATTCAATTAAATTTATTTTTTTCTTTATAAATTAAATATATATTTTTGTTTAATAATATATATGAATATTGGTTTGTTTAATTTGATATATTTTTTTTTGTTCCAGGGTGTGAACAGGAATGCCAACAGTGCCAACAACACGGGTAGTTTGGCGACTCGGGATGGCACTCTGAAGGTTGGCAGTTCTGTGTTTTTGTTATATATTATTTGGAAAACGTATCGATGAATAGAATGATAATTGTATTTTGAGTAAATGTTCTAAATTGATCACATTTTTATATCAAGTTGAAAATATAATGTAAAGAGACTCACGAAAATGTATTATAGCTCATACATGCACACAGACAAAGAAACAAACACACACACACACACACACACACACACACACACACACACACACACACACACACACACACACACACACACACACACACACACAAACACTTACAATCACACATGACTCATAAACACACACACACAAACAAACAAACAAAAACACCCAACGCATGAAAAAAAACTCAAAATGAAGACAAACAAAACAAAAATCATAAAAAAACAAAGAAATAATAAACTCTCCGTTTTCTTTCACACAGAGGAGAAGGAGAGACACAAGTATTTTCAGTAACAGTTCTGATGAACTTGATGCTGACGACGAAGAATTTATCCCGAGCGAAGACGATAAAGATGCTAACGAAAAGGTTTGAAAGCCGTTTGATTTCATTCTTATATATCTATATTTTCTCAGAAGTATCTTAGAATAGAAGGAAAATGAAACTCAAGATAACTGTGAGACTTTTTCTTTTCTCTCTCTTTCTTAATTTAAGGAGGCAGTGAATGGTATGGTTTATATGCTTCATAGATTTAGATTAAGCTGATATATATTTTTATGTGACTGTCTTCAATTATTGCGGTATTTTTTCTCTCTCTTACAGAAATGAGTGTTATAGACGGACATTATTATTATTATTATTATTATTATTATTATTATTATTATTATTATTATTATAATACCAAATCATCCTTTTCTTAAACACTGTTTTATATAATTGTTACAAATAGAATTATACAAGTGAATAACTTTGGATAGTTATCTAATCTGCAAAGTTTTTATTTACATATATATTAATTTTATTTCTTATTTATTTATTTATTTATTTTTGTAAAAACAATGATCTTCAAGTATCAAAATGGCAATCCAAAATGCACAGTAACAGCCTCACACAACAATAATTGTCACCATCCGAGACAGACTGCTCTCAGAACCGTATAAGACCTTCTTTGTTAAACACCTTCTACACTTACGAGACTTACATAATGGAACCTGCAGTAAATATCTTTAGAAACCTTATTTACGCACCGACGCGCGCTTAAAGCTCTTAGACAAACGGTATTTCAGATCAGTAACATCTATCTCTGCTCCTCCTAACAACTGCTGCGGGATATACTTGTATACTTGTACTTCATTACCACAAGGGGGGCGATGTGTGTGTGTGTGTGTGTGTGTGTGTGTGTGTGTGTGTGTGTGTGTGTGTGTGTGTGTGTGTGTGTGTGTGTGTGTGTGTGTGTTTTATCATTATCATTATTGTAACATAGGCCATCATTCCACTAAAGTACTTAGGCATCTCTAATATTTTGTTGGGAGGTTGTTTGGCCGAATGCTCTTCTTAATCAACCGCTGTCTATTTCACACACACCCGTAGTCTATATGAAACCACATACACGCCATCTCGACACATACTAAATCCGTGTCTTTGTGTTTTATGGATCCACCACGCCGTCTGTCGATGCGAAAGTCGAAAAAAAATGATATATCTTAAGTAACGCTCATAATGCGATTTCGAGCCGCCAGTTCCTTCGAAGCTCGGTCGGCTCTACGCTTAAAAAGAGAGTATACATGCAAGGAAAGATAAATCCCACATACTGGCAAATCAGACAGATGTATGAATGGTCATCTGAATACATACAACCTTCTTCATCCTCCCTCTCAGGTAGAGAAGATGCTGGACGTGGTCAGCGCATCACAAGGAGCTCTCTTGAGGTCATCCATCCCTGGCGAGGAACCGAGTATCATTGACGCGGGAGAGGAGGTCAACATGGCTGTAGGCAAGTGGCGTAGTTAACTAATTGTTAGTTTGATTTGAAAGTCTCGATAATGAAGGATTTTTAGTTTAGTTTAATTTTGCCTTTCAAATATTTTTTGTTTTGACTATATAAGGATTACTGCTTTACATTTTGACTTGAAGATTGATATTTTGTGGTTTGGCTAGATTTAGACTTGATTAATTATCGGTTATTATTTTGTGTTTGTTGAATTTATATATATCATTCTATCTGTTTATTTATTTGTCTCTTTTTGGCTGATATGTTTCATGTCATATATGATATTGGCTTTTCTTCGTTTGTTTCTTCGTAACTGTTTCGAATAAATCCAATATTCATTAATTTTCCTTGTCATGTTTTTGCGTTATCCCACTTTTTAAAAAAATATTTCCTCTCTTTCTGTGTTTATGATTCTGCTTTTTTCTTTGTCTGTCTGTCTGCCATTTCCTTCCTCTGTCTCACTCCTCTCATTCTTTCTCCGACTCTCTTGCTTCCCATGTTTCTATAATTTACCTCCTCCCTCTCTCCTACCTCAGTCTTCCCTCCCTGCTCTTTTCCTTAATCTCTCTTTCGCTTTTCACTCCCATTCTTTTCATTTATCTTCCCTCTCTTCCCCTTTTCTCTCTTTCACTTTCTGTTTTCTCCTTTTTAGCTTTCTCCTCTCCCTAGTTCTTTCAATTGCTTTCTATCTCATTAACCCTTCCTTTAAATTATCTCTCTTTGTCTCTCTCTCTCTCTCTCTCTCTCTCTCTCTCTCTCTCTCTCTCTCTCTCTCTCTCTCTCTCTCTCTCTCTCTCTCTTCCTCCCTCCCTCCCTCCCTCATTCCTTCCTTTCCTCCCTCCCTCCCTTCCTCCTTCTCTCCTTCCCTCCCTCCCTTATCCCCCCCCTGTCTCCCTCCTTCTCTCCTTTCCTCCTTCCTTCTCTCCTTCCTTCCCTCCCTCCCACCTTCTCTCCTTCTCTCCTTCCCTCCCTCTCTCCCTCCTTCTCTCCTTCCCTCCCTCCTTCTCTCCTTCCCTCCCTCCCTCCCACCTTCTCTCCTTCCCTCCCTCCTTCTCTCCTTCCCTCCCAACCTCATTCTCTCCTTCCCTCCCTCCCTCCTTCTCTCCTTCCCTCCCAACCTCCCTCCCTCCCTTCCTTCTCTCCTTCCCTCCCTCCCTCCCTTATTCCCTCCCTCCCTCCCTCTCTCACTCTCCCCTCGTTCTCCAGGATTCTTTGACGCCTCGGAACTGGAAGGGCGTGTCGTCGAAGTGGGCGGGGCGATGTATGTGTTCCCGAGTTACTGCTCCATCCTCAGGCAAGATGACGATTGCCTCACCAACAAGTCAATTACCATCGGGGTCCAGGTAAAAGCATGGCTGGATCTTCACTGTGGTGTTTATTCATTCACTCATTCATTGTGACGGAAGGGAATAAGAAGGTATGATGTGTTTTCTTCATGCATTCATTGGGATACGATGGAGAAGGTACGTCATTGAGATCTTCATGAGAGGTCATTTCGATGTAAATGAAATTCCTTTTGTTGTGGGATTAATTAGTTTTCATTCATGTCTTCAGTATTATAATAATGATAATGATGATAATAATGATAGTGATAATAACAATAATACCAACAACAATAATAATAATAATGATAATAATAACAAGTATTATTATTATCATTATTTTAGTGTTATTGTTATTATCATTATTATAAAGATAATGGTAATGATAATGATAATAATAATAATGATAATAATAATAATTATTATTATTTATATTATTATTATCATCATTAATATCATTACTGTATTATGTATATATATATATAAATATATATATATATGTATATGGTATATATATATATATATATATATATATATATATATATATTTGTATATATACTCACAGACACACACACATACACCCCCCCCCACACACACATAGACACATACGCACACACACACGCACATACACGCATACACACACACACACACACACACACATATATAAGTATATATATATATGTATATGTATATGCATATATGCATATACATATACATATATATACAGTGTAACGTATAACCAGGAGTAGCAGACATAAGCACCGAAAATATTGAGGGCAAAGAAGTCACGCATTTCGCATTCAGTACTAACTGTCCGACACTGATTCCCTGAACAGTATTTAAGCAATAGAATCCACAACCACAAAACATATTCATTAAAAAAATAGATTAAGTAAAAAAAAAAAAAAAAACTATAAAAAAAATTATGTTACCTCCTTCTCTTCCTCCGAACAATAACTGAAGATAGAGGAGACAAAGAGAGAATTGAGAGAGAACGAAAGAAGTGAAGGGAAAAAGAAACTATGTATTAGAGAGAAGCCTAATAAGTATAGCGAGTCTTAGTCAACAAAATGCCGGTCCTTCTCGCGGGAGACGCTCGATATTCACTTGTTTTGGAGTTCACGATGTTGTTGCTTTATGGCAGAGTTGTTATGGCAGTTGTTTGTTTATTAAGGTGTAATAGTTGTTATAGTTCTTTATTAGAAAGTTGTTAGTATGGTTATTATTATTGTTATTATTTTGATTATCGTATTATCATTAGCATTATATTCATTATTATTATTATTATGATAGTTATTATTATTACTATTAGCATTATTATTGTCATCATCATCATCTTTATTATTACTGTTACTATTATTATTATTATTATTATTATTATTATCATTATTGTCATCACTATAATTATTATCATCAATATAATTATTATCATCATTATAAATATTATAATTGTTATTATTATTATTTTGTTATCATTATCATTATTGTTATTATCATCATTATTATCATTATCATCATCATTATTATTATTATCCCTATCGTTATTATTGTACATCAGTATCCTTATCTCTATCACTATTAATGCACGAAAGGTATACATAAGAATGAATATCTTCACAGTACAAGCGATTAGCGACAATAGCAACAACAACAGTATCAATATCAATTGTATTAAAAAGAAAAACACATTTTCCCGCCAATTCAAGGAATGGGGAAACCAGGATAGGTCACTAGGACTACTGAGAGCCTCCTTGCCGGCTGAGCACACGTGGATCCATCTGTATATAACAAAATTCACAAGAAACTAAAGGGGACAGAACATAAATACGCGGTGGTTGGGTTAAGACCTAGAGACATTTAACATAAATAATACACTCTGAAACACTTCACATACACCCTGACACACTTAAGATAAAGAATACACCCAAAGGCACTAAACATAAATAAAACACCTTAATACGCAAAAACCGCCACTTGTCTGACTCCTCCTTCTCCCCCCCCCCCCCCCCTTCCCTTACTCTTCCGCCAGATGGCCAAATGGAAGGGCCAAGTTCACGGCTACGGCGGAGGGAGAGACCAGCTGAGTGACGATTCTGCAACGATGCAACTCTCCCTCGTGGATTCCAAGTCGATGCCCATCCCGGTCAACGACTCCTTGCAAGATTTCATCATGTACATCCCCAGGGCGAAGGACACCGTGCAGGAACCCGAGCTTGTTGGTAAAGCGGGGTCGGTTCGAGTTGTTGGGGTTCATGGTAGTTTAGTGGTTGTTGGGAGTAATGGTTCGGTTTTTTGGGTTGTTGGGGTGAATGGTTGTTTTGTTTTTGTTTTGTTTCCTGGTATGGATTAGTGCTGTTGTAGGTTATGTTGCGTGTTTAAGCTTACGGGAACATGTACTTGCGTAGACACACAGAAATACATATATGCATACAGATATATATATATATATATATATATATATATATATATATAT
>NC_061819.1:34452059-34457059 GCF_019202785.1 Penaeus chinensis
AGAGAGAGAGAGGGAGAGAAAGAGGGAGAGAGAGAGAAAGAAGGAGAGAGAGAGAAAGAGGGAGAGAAAGAGAGAGAGAGAGAAAGAAAAAGAGCGAAAGACACCGAGCCTGTCCTCATGCCCTCGTCCTCCAGATCTACCTGATGGCGATGCTTCTCTCGTGGATCCTGAAGCGGCCGATCGACGAGCACGAGGACTATGACGACGACGAGGAGGAGGTCGACCTCGGGAGCGACGAGAAGTACCTCCACCGCCCGCCCTCCGCTGGGAGTGAGTGCCACCTCCTCGTACTCACGCACACGGACATACATACGCGCGGAGATACATGTGTACACGGGCACGTACAGAGACGCACGCACGCGGACAGGACACGTGCGGAGATACATGTATACACGGACACGTACAGATATGCACAGGGATATGCTCACAAAGACAAGCATATATACGGACAGAGACGTACACGGATACTCTTGCACACACATACACATACACGGACACACAATCATATATACGAACACGTAGAGAACTACACGGACGCACAGAAACGTACAGGGACGCACACGGATACCCACACACACACATGCACATACACGAACACGTACAGACATTGATATATTTTACGTAATATTTTTTATCTTTGTTTCCTTTATGCTTTATAAGATTTTTTTATTTGTTTCTTCCTGTCTTCTTTTACAATATTATTTGTTTTTCTTGAAATATGATAATATATCAAAGATAATGATAATAAGGTTAGAATTCACTTGATTCAAACGCCATTGTTATCAATATCAATCACCCTCACTGATAACGATAACAATTTAATAAAAAAATGACTTAAAATGAACAAGACTTCCCTCTTTCCCTCTCTCATTCCTCTTCCTCTCTCCCGCATCTTTCTCTCTCTCTCCTCCCTCTTTCCTCTCCCTGTATCCCTCCCACTCTCACTCCTCTCCCTCTTTTCTCCCTCACTCCTCTCCCTGTATGCCTTTCTCCCTCACTCCTCATCCTCTCTCTCCTCCCTTTTTCCTTTCCTTGTATGCCTCGCTCCCTCACTCCTCTCTCTCGCTCTTTCCTATTTCCTCTTCCTCTCTCCCTTCCTTCTTCATTCTTGTCCCTCTCTCCCTGCCTCATTCCTCTCCCTCTATCCCTCTCCCTCTATCCGTCTCCCTCTATATCTCCCTCACTCCGTCTCCCTCTATCTCTTCCACATTCCCTCCCTCACTCTCTCCATCATTCCCTTCCTCATCCCTTCCCTCATTCCCTCCCTCATTCCCTCCCTCATTCCCTCCCTCACTCCCTCCCTCATCCCTTCCCTCACTCTCCCTCCTTCCCTCCCTCACTCTCCCCCTCCTACCCTCCCTCACTCTCTCCCTCATCCCCCCCCCCCCAGGACCCCGCAACCGCTCGCAGATCCAAGTGGGGCCAGGGCTGAGTTCCGAGGAGCTGGCGGCGGCGAGGGAACGGCGAGAGAAGGAGCTAGCCATGCAGGACCTTCTGCTCGAGATCCTCGTGTACTTAATCTTCCTGTACCTGATCCTGTCCGTGAGCTACGGCGCCAGGGACCCCCACGTCTACTACATGAGGACCAATGTGGAGAATATCTTCGTGAAGACAGCGTCGACGACGTGTCCGGCTTTCGAGAAGGTGAGGGCGTGGGTGGGGATGGGAGGGAGGGAGGGAGAGAGGGGGAGAGGGAGGGAAAGAGGGAGGGGGAGAAGGAAGAGAGGGAGAGAGAGACAGAGAGAGAGAGAGTGGGGGAGAGAGAGAGAAGGAAGAGAAGGAAGAGAGGGAGAGACAGAGAGAGAGAGTGAGGGAGAGAGAGAGGGAGAGAAAGAGAGGAAGAGAGAGAGAAGGAAGAGAGGGGAAGAGAGAGAGAAGCAAGAGAGGGAGAGAGAGAGAAGGAGACACAGAGACAGACAGAAAGAGAAAAATATAGAAAGAAAGGTGGAGATAGCGAAAAGAGGTAGAGGAAGAGAGAAAGATGGAGTGAGAAAAAAAAAAGTAGTGAAAGAGAATGATAGAAAGAGAAAGATAGGAAGAGAAAGCGAGAGAGAAACCGAGACTAAAATCAGAATCAAGAGAGATAAGAAATAATGAAAATAATAAACAGAATGACCAAAACAGATCACTTACACGCCAGAAAACACAGCACAGGTAAATCTTAACAGAGCAGTGGACATTAGTGTTAAATGAATCCTGTGAATTATTATTAAATGATCTATGGCGTGAAAAAAGGGGGGGGGGGGAGGGGGGGGGAGGGGTGAACACAGGGCTTCTGCGGGTAAATAAGGCATCATTAATAATAAAAGTTTTTTTTCTAACGCACAAATTATATCAAAATGAGAGAGAGGTTTGCCTTTTTTTGTGAAATGTTCCATGAATAATTTTATATACAGATATTTTGTGCTTTTAAAAAATGTAATGCAACTATTAATGTTGCTACAATTATTATTATAACATTTATTGCTACTACTAATATTACTATTACTATAACTACTACTATTATTACCACATACAACCATTAACACTACTGTTGCTGCTATCACTACCACCACTACTACTACTACTACTACTACTACTACTACTACTACTACTACTACTACTACTACTACTACTACTACTACTACTACTACCACCACTACAACTATCACTACTACTACTATAACTACTACTACTACCATATCACTGTCACCACTACCACTACCACTACTACTACTATACTACTACTACTACTACTACTAATACTGCTGCTACTACATCTATCAGTGTGACCTTAGTAAAAGTAATGATAATGACAACCCCTCTACTTTACCCTCCCCTTGACCTTTGACCTTACCCCTACCCCTTAACCTTACCCTTTACCCCCTGACCTTACTCATCACCCTTGACCTTCCACTTTTCCTCCTTGACCTTACCCCTCCCCCTTGACCTTATCCTCTCCTCCTCCCTTGACCTTCCCCTCCCACTTGACCTTTCCCCATCCCTTTCCTCCCTTGCCCTTCCCCCTTGCCCTTATCCCTCCCTCTTGACCTTCCCCCTTCCCCTTTGACCTTACCTCTCCCTCCCTCCCTCCCCTTTGACCTTACCCTCTCCTCCCTTGACCTTCCCCCTTCCCCCTTGACCTTCCCCCTTCCCCTTTGACCTCCCCCCCTTCCCCCTTCCCCCTTGACCTTCCCCTTTGACCTTTGACCTTACCCCCTCCTCCCTTGACCTTCCCCCTCCCCCTTGACCTTCCCCCTCCTCCCTTGACCTTCCCTCTTCCCCCTTGACCTTTCCCCTCCTCTATCACCTTCCTCCTCCCCTTTGACCTCCCCCCTTCCCCTTTGGCCTCCCCCCTTCCCCCTTGACCTTACCCCTCCCTTATGACCTTACCCACTCCTCCCTTGACCTCCCCCCTCCCCCTTGACCTTACCTCCTCCTCCCTCCCTTCCCCCTTGACCTTACCCACTCCTCCATTGACCTTTCCCCTTCCCCTTTCACCTTCCCCTTTGACCTTGACCTTCCCCCTTTCCCTTTGACCATTGACCTCCCCAGGCCGTCCTCGAGAGCCACCTGTGGTGCTGGACGCGTGAGGTGTTGGTCCCCAGTCTGCTCGACACGCGGCTGTACACGGGGGAGCGCCGACCCCAGGACATGTGCGGGACGATAGCCGATCACGTGACCTTCCTCCTGGGTCATGCGATCTTCCGGCAGATTCGTATCCGGCCAGGTAGGGTGTAGAGCGTCCGGGAGGTGATTTTTTTTTTTCTCGCTTTTTTTCTCTCGTTTTTTATTTATTTATTTATTTTTTTTATTTTTTTATTTGTGTGTTGGTTGGATGGTCATTTTTTAAAATTTTAGAGGGAGGGGGGGGGGGGGTGTTTCTTCTTTCTGGTTGTTCTTTTCTTGTTTGTTTGTTTGTTTGTATGTTTTTTTTCTTTTTCCTTTTGCTTTTTTTCTTCTCCGTTTTTTTTTTCTTTTTCCTCCAGTTTCTCTTGTTCGTCATCTTCTTCGTCTTTTGTAGTATTTTAGGGAATTATGTAATGTTCTGAGGTAATGGGTTTGAATGGTCGAATCCTAAAGAAAATTTTGAAAATTAATATTTTTGTTTTTAAGAAGCAATTTTAAAGACTATTTTTTTTTTTATAATGGGTTCATGTTTTTTTTTTCGTTTTCTTTGTTTTTTTCTTCCTTTAGTCTTTTCATAGTTATTTATTTTTGTTGTTAATTTCTTTTCTTTTTTCTCTCTTGTTCTCTTTCTTCTGTTGTTTTTTACTTTCTCCTCTGCATCATCTTCTTCCGCCTCCTTCTCCTTTTCTCGCATTTATAAAGAAAAACAAAAATGATTTTAAATATCTATAATGCATTCTAAATCCGAATTAAGATTTTTTAATACCAAATGTTAGTCTTTATTGCAAATCATAAATTTCGACGCCAATTTTTCAATTTCAAAAAAGGACAGAGGAAACATATATCAAATAATAGTAGTGAGATAGCATGGAATTCAGTTCAGTAATTAATACAAATCGTTAATTACTGAATAGTATGGTTGGATGAGCTTTTTCTTTCTTTCTCTATCTATCTTTCTATCTATTCATCTATCTGTCTGTTTGTCTGTCTGTCTATCTTTCTGTTTATCTGTCTATCTATTTCTCTGTCTATCTGTCCATTTATCTCTCTGTCTCTCTGTCTATCTATATGTGTATCTGTCTATCTCTCTGTCTGTCTGTCTTTCTGTCTTTCTGTGTTTCTATCTATCTGTTTATTTGTCTATCTATCCATCTGTCTATCTCTCTATCTATAGCTCTGTCTATCTGTCTATCTGCCTGTCTCTTTATCTGTATATTTATCTATCTATCTGTTTATCTATCTACCTATCTATCTATCTATCTATCTGTCTATCTATCCATCTATCTATCTATCAATCTATTTTGTCCCTTTTGTCACCCCGTGTCTAATCTGTCTATCCAATCTATTTAATCTATCTATCCATCTCCTCCCTTCGTCCCAACCTCCTCATC
>NC_061819.1:34467059-34474559 GCF_019202785.1 Penaeus chinensis
TGTCCGAATGCATTGGATACGGAGCGCGTGCCGTGGTGTCGGCTCGAGCGAAAGGCGGCGAGAACGAGCGATGCATTGTGGGAGGTGCGCCGTGTATGTATGTGTGTGTGTGTGCGCCGGGGACTCGGTAGTCGGAGCTGCACTGTCTCGAATATGTTTGCTTAATTTTGCCGCTCTTTTCTGTGTCTCGCTGTCTGCAGGGGAGACGAGGATACGGGAACGAGCTTGCACCCCTTTGGCGAAGGGAACTCGAGCGCACGGACGCATGTGAGATACCATACGAGTAGAGTAACTCTGTAACTTGGCAATTACACTTTTGGAGAGTGAAAAATTCTGTAACTGATTCAGTGCGAGGTTTTGTTGAAGCAGTAATATGTGATCACGATGGGGGCGAGAACGAGTGGAAGAGAGAGGATTGGCTCTCTCTCTCTCTCTCTCTCTCTCTCTCTCTCTCTCTCTATCTATCTATCTATCTATCTATCTATCTATCTATCAACCTATCTATCTCTCTCTCTCTCTCCGCGCGCGCGCGCGCGCGCGCGTGTGTGTGTGTGTGTATGTGTGTGTGTGTCTGTCTGTTTGTGTGTCTGTCTTACCTTCCATGTATTCTCTATACAAACCCACGCTACACATATCGGGGTAAGAACGAATATATTTTGAGTTGAAATACCAATTTTTACGTATCCATAAAACACCCTGCCTCATTTCATGCAACTGAGGCCAACTTTTCCTTATCGACAGACGTGCTTAGAACATTTACCTTTCGTTCTTATCAGATTTCACAAATCAACGTGACTCACTCTTAACAGTTACATTTTATTATTCTTTCTGTTGCATCAAGCGGAGTACTTTATTTTTTATTGCTTATGCATAACTTTGCTGAGTGGTAAGTGAAGCTCTAGATAGGCTATATTCAACAACAATGAATATATACAAATTTAAGTATTATCCGTCATCTTTACTTATTATCAACATTAGTATGATTATTATAACAGTATTTATTTTATATGATTATCAAGTCTTTTTAAATATGACTAAATGCAGGTCATCAATAGTATTTTGATATTATTCCTGGTCATTTTACTATTATCGTCTTAGCAGATAGAGAATGACAGAGACAGTGATAATTATGAACTAGGGATAAGGTATGTGTTAATTGGATCAAATCGCTTTTAAATTAATTAAATGTGCCCTTACATTGTTTATGATAAACCTATCTGCTTTTGATTTGAAATCGACCTCATTCAAATTAAACTTCCTTCCAACATTTATAGATAAGTATATTTACAAGGGTGCATGTAAACCCATATTGACATGCAATGTATTTTTTCATCAAAATTCCTGATAAGTGTAACTGGAATCGATTCACTTAATGGGAATCACAAATTTAATAACATATTTTTTGTTTCTCTCTGAACAAAAAACGCATTTAAATTTCTCTTCCTACCACTGAGTTGTTGACATTATGAAGTCAAAGTCTGAATTAAAAAGATAAAAAAAATTTAATCTGGACACATGCGTATGATTTCCTTTTGATTCAGGCATGTAATCGTTATATCATTTTCATAATAATTACCATGTTTTAGATTCGTGAGTAAAATCTGTACAATACAGATTAGTTTGCTTGATAAAAGTATACTCTCCTGGAAAGTATATATCCTAATGACATATCCATTTATACACTGATGATTACTCTAAGTATTTCTAAAATATTTTTATTTCTAGCAGATATGTAAAAAAAAATTAGAGAAAAATGTATAAACGCATATGGAGAAAATTACGTAAGACCTCAAGAGAGAGAGATAGAGAGAGAGAGAGAGAGAGAGAGAGAGAGAGAGAGGGGGGGAGAGAGAGAGAGAGAGAGAGAGAGAGAGAGAGAGAGGGGGGGGGGAGAGAGAGAGAGAGAGAGAGAGAGAGGGGGGGGGGAGAGAGAGAGAGAGAGAGAGAGAGAGAGAGAGAGAGAGAGAGAGAGAGAGAGAGGGGAGAGAGAGAGAGAGAGAGAGAGAGAGAGAGAGAGAGAGAGAGAGAGGGGAGAGAGAGAGAGAGAGAGAGAGAGAGAGAGAGAGAGAGAGAGAGAGAGAGAGAGAGAGAGAGAGAGAGAGAGAGAGAAAGAGAAAAATCACTTGTTAATATATCAACAAAACCACGTCCTGTGTCAGGTAGAGAACCATTCATTCACAGATTAAGAGAAAAAGTTTAAATACATATCAAAATAAATTAATAAAAAAAAAAAAAAAAAAAAAAAATAGAGGAAGAGTTAGATAAACATTAACAACGAACATACCTTATCCACCTCACCATCTCATCTGAAATCCCTCTGCAAGATTGCAACTTGAATAAGATTACAATTGCAAGCGTGTTCGAATCCAAAGAACCATATGGAGAATAACCTGTGTATAAATAAGACAAAAAAAGAGAAAAAATAAAAGTTACAAAGACAAACTAAAGAAAGAGAGGTAGAAGAAAAAACAGAAGAAAGAGAGACAAATGAGAAACAAACGAGGTACACAAAAAAACACACAGATAGATAAACAAAGGTAGAACAAAATAAAAGAGAAGAGATGCATAAATAAACGAAAGAAAAAGAAACCAAAGAAAAGCCGAAGAGGTGCATAAACAAGACAAAAGAAAGATAAATAAAAGAAAAAAAGGAAAAAAATGCATAGATCAACCAAAATAAAAATGTCGAGAAAAGCCCAGAGAGATAGAACACGACTTCTCATACAACATGGAAAGCCTTTTAAATGTCTTGCTATTTCTCGAGACACAAGAGAATCGCTCGCTGACTCACACGTGTATGTATTTGGTAATGCCCAGCGGCCTGTAACGTCTATTTATAACCTTCGTAACCTGTATTTCCCTCTTCTGACGAGAGTAGATTGGCGAATATGTATACTTATCGGTGTGAGTGTAAACAGGGATTGAAATGTATGTGTGTTAGTCATTTTGTTTCGTGAGAAGTGTGTCTAGACTTGATTCACTTAATAGGCATCGGTAATGTGATCAGGGAATGATTTTTCTCTGAAGTGCAGTCTTCTTCCCTGAAAAAAAGAAAAAGAAAAAGAGAGAAAAAAATATATGTATATGCATATCTATATCTATATGTATATGTATATATATATGTATATATATGAATATATATATATATATATATATATATATATATACATATAATATGCACGCACACACACACACACACACACACACACACACACACACACACACACACACACACACACACACACACACACACACACACACACACACACAACACACACGCCCACAACACACATACACACACCGATACGCACACAAACACACACATCCGTGTATATATGCATATATATAAATGTGTACGTGTATGTATACACAAGTACGATACATATACATACATATATGTATCAATTTATGCACAAAATACAATCTAAGCAATATAAACGCACATAAATCATATATTCTAATATGTAATTTAATATAAATGTCAGCTATGAATATTGTATTTCATAATGAAGTTATTTAAAGTAGATACTCACCATTATATTCTCCAAAACATTATTAACTCCCTTGGATGTTGAGATAAGAGGAAAGAATATTCTTGGTTACACATTCATAACTTTATTCATAGAGTTTACATTTCTTTGGTATATAACATGCACTATTTATCATGAAAAAGGTCGTTGTTTTATTTAATATTCACAATCCTGAGTATTACAACGTTTATGCGTAAAATGACGTACAAGTCCAGCGCCTTATAATCAATCTTCGTCTCCCAAGCTCCCAGGACCATATACTATTTCAGATTTCTTTGGTATTCCTCCGCGTACACTTTCGGTGTGTGAGGGATAATGAGCCTTCGTCACTGGTAATTAATATTTAGTTGTAGATTTTCTCGTTTCTGTTCTTTCTTTCTTTCTCTCTGTGTGTCTCTGTCTCTCACCCTCTCTCTCTCTCTCTCTCTCTCTCTCTCTCTTTCTCTCTGTGCTTTTTTTATTTCCGCGTCTCTGATTGGCTAGGGGACGCCTCGGTAACAGCCAATCACAGTCGGACAGGCTTGCTATTCGTCCGAGCGTCAGGTGTGTTATTGATCCGGGTTCTGAGTCACAAGGGGGGAGGGGCGGGGGGGGGGGAGGGGGGCTGTGGCGGGGAGCAAACGTTCTGCGAATCCCCCCCTAACCCTACCCCATCCCCACCCCTTCCCTCCCCTCTTGTTGTGTTCCCCGTTGTTAATTGTCTGCACGGGAAATGGATGTGTTCGTTTGCGGTGACTAGTAATATTAGTGATAATAATTACGTTATGATATCAACAAATCTAATAATAATAATAATAATAATAATAATAATGATAAAGATAATAATAAAGATATACTAATAATAATAATAATAATAATAATAATAATAATAATAATAATAATAATGATAACAACAATGATGATGATGATAATAACAATAATACCACTAATGATAGACGGGCGAGGAGCAGCAATAGAGACCAGCCTTTGAACAGAGGAACCGGCCTATGCCTGGAGAGAAAGACAACCAGTTCGAGGCTTGAATTTACGTTTCTTGTGCCATCAGCGAGACGCAGCGAAGAGACCTCCAGACCCAGTGGCTTCCCGCGACCAAATCTTCTGTGGCTGAAGAGGGCGAGACCACTGTCTAGTCCGGGGGAGGGAGGTTTCACTTTCTTTTTTTGGGGGGGGGGTAAGAAGAGTTCGAGGTTGCAAGATTAAGGAGGTTGCAAGAGGAAGTGAGGTAGGGATTTTATGCAAAAGCAAAAGGAGTGGTTTTTTTTTTCTTGCAAAAGAAGTGTTTTCTGCAATATGACTGTTTACTGCAACAAGAGTGTTTCCTGCAATGGGAATGTTTTCTGCAACAAGAGTGTTTTCTGCAAGATAATAGAGTATCTTTTTTTTGCAAGAGGAGAGGAGTATTGCAAGTGTATGAGGGTTAATTTAGCAAGGAGGCTGGGGAGGGGGGGGGGGATCTAACCTACACTAGTCTAATCTACAGTAGACTAGCCCGTCACAGACTGGGCTAGGTTCTCCAAGGACAGCGCCCGAAAGTGGATAGGAGTCGTGGAACCGCAGCGGGGGGATAGGAAGCGACAAACGAACCAATAACCGAAGAGATAGACAGAGATAGACAGAGAAGCAGATACTATGGCGAAAGCTGGAAATCGCCGAGCTGGTGGGCGGGGTTTAATATCTCGCTCGGCAACGTAATCGATTCAATGGACCTTGAGAGACCTAACGACGTGGATATGAAATGGTAAATGAGGAGGGGGTAGGGGGAGAGGGGGGGAGGGAGGGGGGAAGAGCTGGGGGACGGAGGGGGATGGGGAAAGAGCGGGGGGAGGGAGGGGGTAGGGGAAGAGTGGGGGGAGGGAGGGGGATGGGGAAGAGCGGGACGAGGGAGGGAGGGGGAAAGAGGGAGAGGGAGGAAGAGTGGGTAGGGAGAAGGTAGTAGGGGAAGGGGGAAGAAAGGGGTAGGGAGGGAGGGGAGGAGGGGAAGGGGGGAAGAAGAGGATAAGAGGGGGAGGGGAAAGAGGGGAGGGAGGGGGTAGGAGGGGAAGGGGGAAGAGCGGGGGAAGAGAGGGAGGGGGAAAGAGGGGGAGGGAGGAAGAGTGGGTAGGGAGAACGTAAGAGGGGAAGGGGGAGGAGAAGGGTAGGGAGGGAGGGGGAGGAGGGGAAGGGGAGAAGAGTAGGGGCAGGGAGGGGGTAGGGGGGGGCAGAGGGGGTGAAGCATGATAGATAGTGAACCACGAAGCGAAATAGACCCACGGGAAAACGATATTAATGACTGGTTAGAATGACAGACATGACAATGGTAATGATAATAAAAAATAATGGTAATGATAATTAATGGTGATGATTAATAGTGATACTAATGATGGTGATGATGATAATGATAATAAACATAATAAGAGTAATAATAATAATGATGATGATGATGATGATGATGATGATGATGATGATGATGATGATGATGATGATGATGATGATGATGATGATGATGATGATGATGATAATAATAGTAGTAATAATAATAATAATAATGATAATAATAAGTTCATAAAAAATGATAATGATGTTAATAATGATAATAATAATAATAATAATAATAAGTTCACTAAAAAATGATAATGATAATGATAATAATAATAATAATGATAAGTTCACAAAAAAGATAATGATAATAATAATAATAATAATAATAATAATAATAATAATAATAATAATAATAATAATAATAATAATAATAATAATAATAATAATCATAATCATAATCGCGATAATATTAATTAAGCTAATGAAAACAATGATAGTAATAATGATAATGGCAATGAAAGTTACTACTACTACTACTACTACTACTACTACTACTACTACTACTACTACTACTACTACTACTACTACTACTACTACTACTACTACTACTACTACTACTACTACTACTACTACTACTACTACTACTACTACTACTACTACTACTACTACTACTACTACTACTACTACTACTACTACTACTACTACTACTACTACTACTACTACTACTACTACTACTACTACTACTACTACTACTACTACTACTACTACTACTACTACTACTACTACTACTACTACTACTACTACTACTACTACTACTACTACTACTACTACTACTACTACTACTACTACTACTACTACTACTACTACTACTACTACTACTACTACTACTACTACTACTACTACTACTACTACTACTACTACTACTACTACTACTACTACTACTACTACTACTACTACTACTACTACTACTACTACTACTACTACTACTACTACTACTACTACTACTACTACTACTACTACTACTACTACTACTACTACTACTACTACTACTACTACTACTACTACTACTACTACTACTACTACTACTACTACTACTACTACTACTACTACTACTACTACTACTACTACTACTACTACTACTACTACTACTACTACTACTACTACTACTACTACTACTACTACTACTACTACTACTACTACTACTACTACTACTACTACTACTACTACTACTACTACTACTACTACTACTACTACTACTACTACTACTACTACTACTACTACTACTACTACTACTACTACTACTACTACTACTACTACTACTACTACTACTACTACTACTACTACTACTACTACTACTACTACTACTACTACTACTACTACTACTACTACTACTACTACTACTACTACTACTACTACTACTACTACTACTACTACTACTACTACTACTACTACTACTACTACTACTACTACTACTACTACTACTACTACTACTACTACTACTACTACTACTACTACTACTACTACTACTACTACTACTACTACTACTACTACTACTACTACTACTACTACTACTACTACTACTACTACTACTACTACTACTACTACTACTACTACTACTACTACTACTACTACTACTACTACTACTACTACTACTACTACTACTACTACTACT
>NC_061819.1:34487059-34489559 GCF_019202785.1 Penaeus chinensis
AGAACAGTTATTATGAAGAGTAATAGGTCTTGTGGTAATAAATAGGGTTTTATGAAAAATTCATTATCATTATTGTGAACATTGTCTTTGTTCAATTGTTCTTGTTCTTGTTCTACACTTTCTAATCTTTTTGTTATCATTATTTTGATAACAGTTATTATCAGTATCATTATTAAATTTGCTAGAACTACTAATGTCACATAAATAATAGTAATATTATCATTATTCATAGCTACGATTACAGAATGGATGAAATGATTGGATAATGTTGATAATAAGAACAATTAGAAATGAAAATGTGAAGATGATGATTGCTATCCTGAAACAAAAAATTTCAATGCCAGAAAATAAAAAAAATCATATAGGTAAATCATGCAAAGTTAATTATATAACCATTCCTTTATCAATATGTCCATGCATTTTCTCCTCTCTATCTTTATATACACAAATTAACAAAAATAACAATAAACTGAAAATTAACAGTATATGAGAAATAATGGTAATGATAAGAACAGTTCTATATTATAAATCTCCATTGTCAGATACGCAGTGCGATGTAAAGGGATAAACTGTTAATTAAAATATATATTTTTTCATTGAGACGATCATTACTTTATTATAAAAAAAAAAGGTTGATAAAAGTCCATCAAACAAACAAACAAACAAAAAAACACGTTGTTGCAAGAAGATCACGTTAGTTCAGAGTTCCAGAAAGTTCCTTAGATCAATTTTGCAAAGCCATAATTCTTATCTTACGTAACTTCCCAAAAAAGAAAGAAAAAAGTGAAAACTCTTCGTGACTTGAAAGAATTTTCGCATTTGTCGCCTGTACTACAAACTTTGCAACAATGATTGCAATCCTGATATGAAATAATATGGCATACTCAGCCACAGGATGGATATAGTGACAAAAAAATAGGCCCCAACGTCTTTTGCAATATTAAACTCAATCACAAGCGGATAACCTTTTCACCTTTCGACTTGAAAACATGTTAATCAAAATATAGAAAGAAAATTATACCGACACCACAGTTTCCGAAATCCATAATCATAGTAATATTATGCTCATGATAATATTCAAGATTACCTTTGTTTCTTAATATCACTTTAAATCACATTAGTATTAACATGAATATCCCGACACAGATAATGTGTCGGGAAAGTGTAATATTTCATAATCATCCTTATTTTTTTTTTTTAATTATCATGATCCTTATAATAATTACCGATACAATAATGGCAAATAATGTTACTTGTATTATCCTTTCCATTCTTATCATAGTCATTAATGATAAGATTATAGGTATTTTCATCATCATCACTAACTTACTAGTGGCATTATCAATATAATTATTATCATCACTTTCGTTATCAGTGATTGTAAGGAAATAAGAGAGAATGATAGAAAATGAGATACATAAAGGAAAATAGAGAGAGTGAACGAGATAGGATAAGATAGCTTGATATATTTAGTGAGAGAGAGCGAGGGCGAGAACGAGAGCGAGAGCGAAAACGATAACGAAAACGAAAACAAAAGCGAGAACAAAACCGAAAACGAGAACGAAAACGAGAACAAAAGCGAGAACGAGAGCGAAAACGAAATGGAAAACAAAAGCGAGAACGAGAGCGAAAACGAGAACGAGAGCGAAAACGAGAACGAAAACGAAAACGGAAACGAAAACAAGAGCGAGAACGAAAACGAAATGGAAAACAAAAGCGAGAACGAGAACGAAAAGAAAACGGAAACGAAAACAAGAGCGAGAACGAAAACGAGAACGAGAGCGAGAAGGCAAACGAGAACGAGAACGAAAACGAAAACGAAAACGAAAACGAAAACGAAATGGAAAACAAAAGCAAAGACGAGAACGAAAGCGAAAACAAAAGAGAGAACGAAAACGAGACAAAAAGCGAAATCGAAAACGAAATCGAAAACAAAAACGATAACGGTAAAGCAAGAAAAAGAAAAAGAAAAAAGAAAAGAACAAGAGATATTTAAACAGACAAACACACGGAGAAAGAAACGAACAGATACATTCACTGACAGACAGACGGACAGATCTAGACAGAGATAATTAATTAAATCGAAAAATAGGATTAATAAATAGATAAAAGATCTATAATCTTCTTATATAATTTAATAATCTAATCAATTTAGATAATGATAATGATAATAATAATAATAATAATAATAATAATTATCATTATTATTATTATAATTATTATAGTAATAATAATAACAATAATAATGATAATAATAATGATAAAGATAATGATGATAATAATATTGATAATTATAACATACTTATAACAGTTATAACAATAAAACACAATGCTGACAATATACCGATGATAATAATAATAATAATAATAATAAAACAATTATAATAATGATAATGTAAATAATCCTTAGCATTGTGGAAGATAATGCATGTGCTAATATTTTCAATAAAAACAACGGTTGCAATAATAAAAGTAATGGCGATGTGATGGCCATTAATAG
>NC_061819.1:34497059-34499559 GCF_019202785.1 Penaeus chinensis
GGGGGAGGAGGAGGAGGAGGAAGGGGTAAAAGAGGAGGAGATGGAGGAGGAGGAGGAGGAGGAGGAGGAAGGGGGAGAAGGAGGAGGAGGGGGAGGAGGAGGAAGAGGAAGGGGGAGAAGGAGGAGGAGGGGAGGAGGAGGAAGAGGAATGGGAAAAGGAGGAGGAGGGGGAGGAAGAGGAGTAGGAGGAAGGGGTAAAGGGGGAGGAGGAGGAGGAGCAAGAAGAAAGTGAAGAAGAGAAGGAGGCGTCAGAAGAAGGGGGAGGAAGAGGAGGTGAAGGAGGAGGAGGAGGAAGAAAGGAGGATGTGGAGAGGAAGAAGATTAAGAGGAGTAGGAGGCTTTGAGGAGGATAAGGATGAGGGAGAAGAGGAGGAAGAAGAGGACAGCGACGACGAAGATGATTACCTCCCCCCCTCTCCCACTGCCCCCCCTCTCTCTCTCTCTCTCTCTCCCTCTCTCTCTCTCTCTCTGTCTTTCCCTCTCTCCTTCTCTCTCTCTCCCTCTCTCCCTCTCTCCCTCTCCCTTTCCCTCCCTTTCTTCCTTTCCCTCTCTCCCTCTCCCTCTCTTCTCCTCTCTCCCTCTCCTCCTTCTCCTCTCCCTCTCTCTCCCTCTCTCTCTCTCTCCTCTCTCTCTCTCTTTCCCTCTCTCCCTCTCCCCCCCCTCTCTCCCTCTCTCTCTCCTCTCTCCCTTTCCCTCTCCTTCTCCCTTTCTCCCTCTCCCTCTCCCTCTATCTCTCTCTCTCCTTCTCCCTCTCCTCTCTCTCCCTCTCCTCTCTCTCCCTCTCCCTCTCCTCCATCTCCCTCTCTCTCCCTCTCCCTCTCCTTCTCTCCCTCTCCTCCCTCTCTCCCTCTCTCCCCTCGGCGTCCGGAAGGCCAGGTCGGTTCTCCCCCGAGCGTCACCTGGCAAGCGGAGGTCATCTGATACGGCCACTGCTACAGCGACGGCTCAGGATCATCGCTCGCTCTCTCTCCTTCTCTCTCTCCTTTTCTTCGTCCGTTTTCCCGCTCGTTTTTTTGTTCGTTTTTTCCCCTGTTCGTTTTTTCCCCTGTTCGTTTTTTTTTTTTTTTTTTGGGGGGGGTCGGTTTTTTGTTGTTGTTTGTTTTGTTTGTTTTGTTTGTTTGTTTGTTTTGTTTCGTTTGCGTGGTTTGCACTTTTTTTTGTTTGTTTGTTTCTCGTTCGTTTTCTTTCGTTTTTGTTTTAATCCTCGCTTGTTTTTGCTTGTTTGTTTGTTTGTTTTAACTCGCGCTTGTGTTATTTTTCTTGGTTATTTTTACGTTTTACACCCGCTTGCTTGCTATTTACTTGTCTGGACGCGATCTCTCTCTCTCTCTCTATCTCTCTATCTATCAGTCAGTCTATCTATCTATCTATCTATCTATCTATCTATCTATCTATCTATCTATCTATCTATCTATCTATCTATCTATCTATCTATCTATCCATCTATCTATCTTTTTCCTTTCGTCGCCCCTTGTCCCTACCTATCTATCTCATACCCGCCTCCCCCCCCCCCCCTTCCCTTTGCATCTTTACCTGGCTCTCTATTTCGCCCCCCCCCCTCTATCTATCTATCTATCTATCTATCTTTCTCTCTTACACATATCTACCCCCCCCCCCCTTCTCTACATTCTCCCCTTCTCCCTCCAAAGCTCTCTCTCTCCTTCTCCCTATCTCTCCATCTCTCACATTCTCCTCCACCTCCTCCTCCTCCTCCTCCTCCTCCTCCTCCTCTTACCCACCATCCTTACCCATCTCCCTCACCTGATTTTACCCACGTAGCCCACCTGAGCAACCACTCCTTGCCCACCTAACCCCCTCTTGCATAGTTTATACTTCACTCGCTCGATCCAATCAGCTGTCGCATTTTCCATTCATTCGCTGTCCGACCGAGTGTTAAATTTAATCTCTGGTGGAGTTAAAATGTTGAAGTCAATCAAGGGTTAATATTAATCTCTCTTGGTACAGGTGTGACGGTCTGTATCTTTTTTTCTTTTTTTTTTCTGTTTTTATAGCTATTATTTGGCTTTTTTTTTAAATGAGTTATGCGTTTCGTTGTGGTATCTGTCTTTCGCTCTCTCTTTCTTATTCTCTCTCTCTTTCTCTCTCTCTCTCTCTCTCTCTCTCTCTCTCTCTCTCTCTCTCTCTCTCTCTCTCTCTCTCTCTCTCTCTCTCTCTCTCTCTCTCTCACCCTCACTCTCTGTCTATCTAAATAAATATTTATCTGTCTTCTATCTGTCTATCTATTAATGCATGTTTAGTATATCTGTATTCCGGCCCAAAGAATTAAATATACTCCTATGAATGTAATTAAATTTATCTGCTTAAAGGAAATTTACCTGTATTCCCATGACGCGCCCATGCATGACGGTGTACACTGCGGCCTCTTCCCATGCATGATTTGTGCGTGTCATGGTCTTCTAACCCCCGAGGAAAATGCAAAGTTACATTTCATATAAGGATTGTTTTTGAATTATGAACATTCAGTCAGTATTGTGTTGAA
>NC_061819.1:34504559-34507059 GCF_019202785.1 Penaeus chinensis
GTCCTAAATTCGGGTTATGTTTTGTGGTCCTAAATTCGGGTCATGTTTTGTGGTTCAAAATTCTGGTTATATTTCTTCGTGTCTCGTGGCCCTAAATTAAAGTTATGGTCTCGTGGTCTGAAATTATAGTCATATTTCATGTTCGCAAATTTTAGTCATGTCTTGTGTTCCTAAATCCTGGTCATGTATCGTGGTCATAGATTCACGTCTCGTAATCTCAAATTCTAGCCATGTTTAGTGGTCCCAAATTCTAGTCATGTCTCACTGTCACATATTTTAGTCATGCATTGTGGTCATGAATTCTAATCACTCTTGAAGATCCAAATTTATATCATGAATTGTAGTCTGAAATTCCAGTCAAATTCTGGTAACTGATTGTGGTCCCAAATTCATGTTATGAATTGTATGCTTAGATTCCGATCTCAAATTCTGTTCAAATTCATTTCTTAGCAGCTGAAAAATCAAGTAGTTGTTTGTGACACTAAATTCTTGTCCTAAAATCATGTTAAGAATTGCAGTCTTAATTCCAGTCAAATTCTGGTAACTGTTTGTGGTCCTAAAATCATATTATGAATTGTATGCTTAGATTCCGATCTCAAATTCTGTTCAAATTCATTTCTTAGCAGCTGAAAAATCAAGTAGTTGTTTGTGACACTAAATTCTTGTCCAAATTCATGTTATGAACTTGCAGTCTGAAATTCTGGGAACTGTTTGTGGTCGTAATTAATTTTCGTTAATTTCCTAGGAACCGAAAGAAGTGAGTAACTAATTGTGTGTTCCAAAATTCTGGCACGTAATCTTTTTCCCCAATGATTTTATCATGAATATGGATCATATTTTGGTATAGTGTAAATAAGAGCGACAGAATCATTGGATATTATAAGATTATTATAATCTGTAAGTCTTGGTTGGATAAAACGCAACGTATTTAAGGTTTATCTGTTTATTATTCTGATAAAAATGGAGATAGGATAAAAAAATACGTTTGTAATCATAAAGTAGATGTTAAAAAAGGAGGAAGAGAGGGAGAATATAAAGATAAATAAAACAAGAAGGGAAAGAGGGAGGAAGTAAAAGATGAAAAATGATTCTAAAGAATAAAAAAAAAAAAAAAAAAAAAAAAAAAAAGAGGATTAGAAGAAGAAACAGAGATGAAAAGGAAAAAGAACAAGATGAAGAATAAATATAAATACCTCCCCCCCAAAAAAAAATAACATAACAAAACGAAAAGAAAAATAACAAAAAAACACGAAAATAAAAACAAACAAAAAACACGAAAATATAAAAACGAAAAAATCTTAACAAGAAACCAAAAAAAAAAGAAAAAGAAAAAAAAAATCCACATTGCACAAGTCTCCCCTTTTTCGACTGCCAGAGTCACTCTAAAGCTTGGATTCTTAACGTGGGTTTCAGGAGGTCCGTGAGAATCAGATAAAAAATTGATATTTATGTTGGTGTGTTTTAAATGATTTTAAACGTATTCATGTTGATAGACTGTAGAGAAAGGTATGAATCATTGGATATTATAAGATTTTCACAGTGCAAGAGATGTATTTGAACGGTTTCGATTCTATCTTCGACAGATATACGTGTATTTCTGACGGAGATATAATCGAAACCGGTCAAATACATCTCTTGTATTGTGAAGATATTCAGTCTCATTTATAGCTTTTCTACATTAGATTATTTACTTCCAAGTTTAATAATAGTTCGTGTATCTCATATATGTGTGAGACAATCAGATATAATTAAAGAAAGTAGACTTACATGCATATACACATTACATGCAAAGTTTACTACGTGAATATATGCAGAGAAAGGCGTCCATAGCTTTCATGAGACTCTTAAAGGGGTCCGTGACTCTAAAAGGGTTAAGAACTACTCTAAGGGGGCTCTGTTGCTTCGTCACTGCACTCTAGTCCATCTGCCAGTGTCACTTAAGCGGTTGTTTCTGCATACGGCTTCGTGGATCTGTTTCCTTCCTTACTGAGGACCAACAGGTAATCGGGAGAGGGGGGCGGGGGAGATGGCATGGAATGGGGGTGACCTGTGTGTTCGTGTATATACTGTAATGCGTTTGTGTTTGTTGATGTATGGGGGACTAGGTATGTTTCTTTGTATATCTGTAGGGCTAGGTACGTTTTGTGTGTATGTGTATATTTAGTTTTTGTCTGTTGGTCTATCTAGTTATCTTATACCTATATGCATATATATTTCTTAAGTGTTCTGTTCTAGGAAGGTTGAAAATCGTGTTTTCACAGCACCCTACTCTATTTTTATAATTCAGTAACATCTCCTACCCGAACCGACTAGGAAAATAATGACTTCCCGCCGACTTTTACGAAACTAGGATCCTCACCACTGACTTCAGACGAGCGAGGACTTCTGCTCAGCATCTTGAAGCTCCAACCGTAAGCCATAAACGTATCATCTGCCTGAAGCACCATGCACCACCTGCATGCATGGCTTCACCTTTTTCCGATCGGGCGCGGAGTGGGTA
>NC_061819.1:34539648-34540888 GCF_019202785.1 Penaeus chinensis
CTCACCCCCCCCCCCCCCCCAGACCGCAGGATGCCGCGTCATGCCGGGGTCGCAGCGCAGGAGACTCGGGGTCGAGTTACCTGCCGCTTCCTTCCGGTCGCACCTTCCGTTCCCAGTGCTGACCCGATGCGGCTGACGAAGGGAATGGAGCTCACCTGACGAATCCTTCCGCTGGGGGAGGTGTGGGGGGGAAGGGGGGAGGATGTGGGGAAGGGGGGAGGGATGGGGGATGGGGGGAGTGAAGATGGGGAAAGTGGGGGAGAGAAAGGGGGATATATAGATAGATAGATAGATAGATAGAGAGAGAGAGAGAGAGAGAGAGAGAGAGAGGGAGATAGATAGATAGATAGATAGATAGATAGAGAGATAGAGAGATAGAGAGAGAGAGAGAGGGAGAGAGATAGATAGATAGATAGAGAGATAGAGAGATAGAGAGGGAAAGAGAGAGAGAGAGAGAGAGAGAGAGAGAGAGAGAGAGAGAGAGAGAGAGAGAGAGAGAGAGAGAGAGAGAGAGAGAGAGAAAGAGCGAGAGAGAGAGAGAGGGAGAGAGAAAGGGGGGAGGAGAAGACCAGGGAGGAAGGATGTTAGAATGAAAAGAAGAGAGAGAGAGAAGAGGGAAGGCAGGAAAAATGAAGAGGGACAAAGAAAAGGAAGAAGAGAGAGATAGAAAGAGGAAACAGGATCAGGAGATGGAGGCGAGGGAGAGGATACAGAGGGGAGTGAGGGGAGGCGAGAGAGAGAAGGAAAGGGAGGGAGAGAGAGAGAGAGAGAGAGAGAGAGAGAGAGAGAGAGAGAGAGAGAGAGAGAGAGAGAGAAGAGAGAGGGTAGAGGAGGAAGGGAGGGAGGGAGGGGAGAGAGAGGAGGGGAGGAGAGGAAGGGGAAAGAGAGGGAGGGAAGGAAGGGGAGGGTAGGGGAGAGAGAGAGAAGAAGGAGAGGAGGAGAGGAAGGAAAGAGAGGGAGGAAGGAAGGGGAGGTAGGGGAAGAGAGAGAGAGGGGAGGGAAGAGAAGGAGGGGAGGGGGGGAGGGAGAGAAAAGAGGGGAAAAGAAAGGGAGGGAAGGGTAGGTAGGGGAAGTGAGAGGAGGGGATAAAATATGGGGTTTATGGCTGTAAAGAGGGGAAAGGGGGGACAAAGACAGACTGAGAGAGAGAGAGAAAAGAGGAAGGAAGGGGGAAACCCTAGGGAAAGAACAATGGAGAGAGGACAGAGAGAAGAAAGAGAGAGAAAAAGAGAAAAGAGAG
>NC_061819.1:34540988-34543488 GCF_019202785.1 Penaeus chinensis
GAACTACGAGTGATGTGAGGACGAATGACTGTTGAATTAATGATGAACAGCCGATGAACCACTGAACTATTGATAATTGATGAGCTAAAGACGAACAACTGCTAATGATGAACTAATAATGAAGAACTGTTGAACCGTTGCTGAAATAATGATGAACAGCAACTGGACTACTGCTGAACAATGATGAAGTAATTATGAACAGCTGTTAATAGCAGCTCAAGAACAGCCGAATTATTGCAGAACAACCAATCAATTGAACTACTATCAGACAGCTTAAAGATTTATCAATTACTCACTACTGATCATTATCATAATTATCACTATTATTATCGTTATTATCATTATCGTTGTTATTATTATTACTATTATTCTTTTCATTATCCTTATTATCGTTACTATTATCATTATTATTATTATTATTATCATTATCATTATCATTGTTATCAATACCATTTTCATAATCATTACCATTACTGTTGTTATTAACGCAACCTCTAAAAGGATTTTGTTATTTCTCGAACGGAAATTATTAGTGTGCGTTTGAGTAACAGATGTATTTTTATAAACCGGATTCAGACGTGTGGTTATGACTCATGTGAAGATACATACACGCGCACACACAGAGTCACCCATAATGTACAAGCACATATACAATCACACACAACTGTACACACACAAGCACACACACACACACACGAGCACACACAAGCACACACACACACACACACGAGCACACACACACACAAACACAAACACACACACACACACAAGCGCACACACACACACAATCACCTACACATGCGCGCATTCACACAATCATCCACACGTGCACACACACACACACACACACACACACACACACACACACACACACACACACATTCGTACACCCCCATATACATACACATATACATACATACACATACCCATATACACATACATATATATACATAGATAGATAAATAGATAGTTATATAGATAGGTAGGTAGGCAGATAGAAAGTTAGACAGATAGATGGATAAAGACAAATAGATGGATAGACAGATAGATGAATAGATAGACAGATAGATGGACAAATTGATAAATGGACAGACAGACAGATATATAAATAGACTAATAGGTTGACAGACAGACAAATAGATATCCGACAGATAGATGGATAGAGCCAGCTGAATAGACAGACAAAAAACATAAATAAATAAATAGACATACAGATGCACAGATAGATAGATAGATCGATAGAATTTCTTCCACGAGAGAGACTGCGCACTTCCCGACTATATAACGAATTTATCCGAATTTATCCGAACCTATTAAATTATATCTATCGGTTATCCTTCGATACGCGTGTCATTATTTGCATTAATGACTCGGAGCACAAGACGGGATTTGAATGTGGGCAGAATTTACAATATGTGAACAGTGTAGATGGTGAAGGTGAAAGTGATGGTGGTGATGATGATGGGGGTGATGATGGTGAAGGTGAAAGTGATGGTGGTGATGATGGTGGTGAAAGTGATGGTGATGGTGATGATGATGATGATGATGATGATGATGATGATGATGATGATGATGATGATGATGATGATGATGATGATGGTGGTGGTGGTGATGGTGATGATGATGATAATGGTGGTGGTGGTGGTGGTGATGATGATGATGGTGATGATGATGGTGATGATGATGATGATAATGATGATGATGGTGATGATGAGGATGATGAGAATGATGAGAATGATGATGATGATGATGATGGTGATGGTGATAATCATAATGATACCAACAACAACAATAATAATGACATAATAATAACAATAACAATCCAAAAATCCGTATATATATTAAACAACAATTTTGACAATTAAGATGAACAAAAAAAAAAAAATCAAATAACGCGAATGTGTTTGATTTGATCAGATATTTAAATACGTGAAAAAAAAAATCTTGTATGAACAAACGTCGCGTTGTTTGTTATACGAACAGGCATCAAAACAGATGAAAAGAACAAGAGTGAACAAGTGAACGAGTGAACAAAATAAACAGCTAATGTATTTGTTTACGGTTTAGTTCATTTGTTTTATGTGTGTGTGTGTGTGTGTGTGTGTGTGTGTGTATGTGTGTGTGTGTGTGTGTGTGTGTGTGTGTGTGTGTGTGTGTGTGTGTGTGTGTGTGTGTGTCTGTACGCGAGAGATCATGTACATATGCATGTACATGTGCGTGTACGTGCTTGTGCTTGCATACGTACATGCGCGTATACGTATGCATGTTTGCCTGACCGTATGTATATAACAACACTCACACATCGAAGAAATTCTAACCGATATTAAGAAATTCACGCAGCTTAAAGATCTTCACACAGCTTACTCATGCCTAACGTGACATTACAACATGACACAGCCACGGAAAGAGAGTCCGGAAGCGAGAGAGAGATATGTATGACAGATTACCGTCCGCGGTCGACGTCGCCTCGCTGTGAATTCCCAAGGCAGGAGAGAGATGA
>NC_061819.1:34555988-34558488 GCF_019202785.1 Penaeus chinensis
TGGAGACGTTTGTATGAATCATAGATGAAATAATTGTTCAATTTACAGAGACAAAACAGAGATGAAGTCATTTTTGGGAAATATATCGGTATAATAAATAGTTTTTCATCAGTAGATACGATAATTCTTGGATATATCGATGCACCAAAATAATGGAAAAATATTACGTACGTATCCCCCCTTTGCCCTCGGCCATTGCAAGAGCAGAACGTCCCTAAACTCAGTCTTACACTACTCTCTTACTTCTCAAATAATAATCAAACTTGTACATAATAATTAATTCTTGGATATAAGCCTATTGGTGCATCACAATAACATAATAATATTACGCTCGTATCCTGCCTGTTCTCGAGTTTCTTTTACACAATTTACACAAAGCGTTTGTTCTTTCAGGAGGCGAGTGTTCACTATCGGTTATCGAGAACTCACTGATTGACGTTCATCAAAGATTGTTTACGTAAGTGGTGTTCAATGAATGTGTTTGTTTGTTATTTTGTTTGTCTTTGTTTTTGTTTTTTGTTGTTGTTTTTAGTTGGATCAAGATAATTACTCTAAATAATTCGATTTCTTTCGAAGTATCTATTTATCTATCTTTCTAACTCTCTCTCTTTTTCTTTCTCTCTAACTCTCTCTCTTTCTCTTTCTCTTTCTCTTTCTCATTCTCATTCTCTTTCTCTTTCTCTTTCTCTCTCTCTCTCTCTCTCTCTATCTCTCTCTCTCTATCTCTCTCTCTATCTCTCTCTATCTCTCTCTCTCTCTCTCTCTCTCTCTCTCTCTCTCTCTCTCTCTCTCTCTATCTATCTATCTATCTATTTTTCCTTTCCCTCCATCCTTCCACTCTCTTCTCTCATCTCCCCTCTCCCTCTTTCCCCTCTTCCGTCCCTTCTCTTCTTCCCTTCTCTCCTCTCCTCTCCCCTCTCCCTTCCTCCTTCCCCTCTCACCTATCCTCTCCCCTCCCTTCCTTCCCTCTCTCCTTCTCCTCTCTCTTCCTCCCTCCCTCCTTCCCCTCTCTGCTTCCTCCCTCCCTCCTTCCCTACCCTCCTTCCCTACCCTCCTTCCCTACCCTCCTTCCCCTCTCCCTTCCTTCCCCTCTCTCCTCCCCCTCCCTCCTCCCCCTCTCCCTTCCTCCCTCCCTCCCTCCCCTCTCTCCTTCCCCTCTCCCTTCCTTCCTCCCTCCTTCCCCTCTCCCTTCCCCTCTCCCTCCTTCCCCTCTCCCTCCTTCCCCTCTCACTTCCCCTCTCCCTCCCTCCTTCCCCTCTCTCCCTTCCTTCCCCTCTCCCCTTCCCCTCTCCCTCCCTCCTTTCTCTCTCCCTTCCCCTCTCCCTCCCTCCATCCCCTCTCCCTTCCCCTCCCTCCTTCCCCTCTCCCTTCCTCCCTCCCTCCTTCCCCTCTCCCTTCCCCCAACACTCAACCGACACCATTCGAGCTAGCCTTCAGGGTTCATGCAGATGCTCATGCACTGACCCATCCCAGGCGTAACCCGTGTTATATTACTGCGATCCTACTATATTACAGAAGTATGCTGGCGTCCGCAGCCCAGCGCAAGAGCAGGGCCGCGAGTGGAAGGTCCGAGGCCGAGGGGGAGGGTCAGTTGGCTCGTTGGAGGAGGAGGTTGAGGAGGAGGAGGTTGAGGAGGAGGTAGGGGGAGGTGGAGGAGGAGGTTGAGGAGGAGGAGGTTGGAGAGGGGAGAAGGGAAGGTTGAGGAGGAGGTGGGGAGGTGGGGGAGGAGGTGGGAGAGGGGAAGGTTGAGGAGGAAGTGGGGGAAGAGGAGGAGGATGAGGTGGGAGGAGGTGGGGGGAGGAAGTGGGAGAGAGGAAGGTAGGGAAGGAGGGGGAGGAGGAGATGGGAGAAGGGAAGGTTGAGGAGGAAGTGTGGGAAGAGGTGGGGGAGGGGGAGGAGAAGGAGGAGGAGGAGGAAGAGGAGGAGGTAGGGAGAGGGGTGGGGAGTCGTGGTTGTCGAGTCGTTTGGGTTGCTTGATCGTCTGGGTGTCCCCCCTCCTTCCCCCTCTCCCCTCTCCCTTCCCTCCCTCCTCTCTCTCTCCCCTCCCTCCCTCCTCTCCCTCTCACTCCTCCCCTCTCCCACCCTCCCTCCTCTCCCCTACCCCTCCCCCCCTGTTCGTTGGGTCGTTCTAGTCGTCGGATTGTTTAATTCTGGTCGGGGTCAGAGGTCGGGGAGGGGGGGGGGGGAGGGAGGGTCGCAACCTGGGCCTGCTTTGTCCTGCGAAGGGGGCGGGGGGGGGGGAGATACCATGGTTGCCTGGTCGTTGGGTTGTGTGAAATCTGGCTGTCGGGTCTTGTCGGATTCTGTTCCTGGCTTTCTGCTTTGTGTGTGTGCTTGTGTGTGTGTGTGTGTGTGTGTGTGTGTGTGTGTGTGTGTGTGTGTGTGTGTGTGTGTGTGTGTGTGTGTGTGTGGGCTATGTCTCTCTCTCTCTCTATCTATCTATCTATCTATCTATCTATCTATCTATCTATCTATCTCTATCTCTATCTCTCTCTCTCTC